>NW_010246261.1:0-1511 GCF_000690775.1 Eurypyga helias
CCTGGGGCGGTTGGTTGAAGGATCGTGAGCGCAGGTCATATTTTTCTCAATCCCTCCAGTGGAGAGGGCCAGGACCTGGCCGACGTCCCACTGTTCGCTCATGGCACCGCCGTGCTCCTGCTTCGGGGACCTCTGGGCCACACTGACCGTACCTGCACGCCCGGGCCTCCACCACTGCCTGTGTCGCCTTCTGGCCGGGACGGGACAGCTGCAGCTCGCGGTCTGATCGGCGCGGCCTCCTCAGCCCTGGCCTCCCTCCGCGGCCTCCCCGGGAAAGAAGGCCCAGGGTCCCATGGGGTGGGCCATGGTTGCCTGCTTCGAGGCCCATTCTCCTATCAGGCAGTTTGTGCCAGGGCAGTCCAGCTGCTGTGAGGAGCAAGGCGGGTCTGCTGCCACTCACACACAAAATGAGGGATATGGGCGATTTTGTTCCCCAAAGGGGTGGCAGGAACTTTCCAACTTGGTTCAGGTCCCAAAAGGAGACACTGTTTGCTGCAGTATTTCCCCATCTGTGTGTGGGGGCAGGGGGAAGGAAGCTAAACAGTTGAGAGTCAGGATGGATTTTGAGAACCAAAACCTTCCATGGTGGTCACAAAGCAGAGGAAATGCTTTGCCTTTTTCATATAAAATGTCACCAGCTCCAGACAGCATGTTCCCATGCAAGGCAGCCCGCAGCACTGGGTATTTTCCAGCCCACTCTTCTGCAAAATAACCCTCCTGCTTCAGGCCTGTGCTGGGGACACGCTGACCCAGCCTGGGCAATGGAGCAGGTCTCTGCAGTGGAATAAGGCATTGGTCTGGCACTGGGTTTTGGTTGAGACACTTTGCTCAGGCATTGGTGTTCCCCCTATCCGTCCCCATTGCCATCAGGGCTGGCCTGGATCCCCTGCCTCTCTGCCCGCTCACAGGTAACCAGCCCATCTTCTGGGCAGCTGTATCTGTTCCCCTCTTATCACAAGTGACTGTAATCTAACTCCTTCATGCCCTTGTAGAAGTCAGCCAGTCTGGCTCAAGGCTGTTAGGCTGTTAGGGCTTATTTCTATGAAGGTTAGAAAACAAATTTACATCCTAATCCCACAGCAAGCATCGATCTCTTTTTGCATCATTCCTTGCTTTCATCCTATCCAGAGTTTTCCTATTTTTACACCCTGGACAGTCTAAGCGGCTTTAGGGCAGGTGCTCCAGGGTTGTAGCTATGTCCCCTGGCCCCCACTCACAGCTCACAGCTCCGCTCAGTGCTAATGCCTTTTCTCTGCTTCTTCCAAACCCTGCAGAGCTGAGGAAGGTCTGGCTGCCAAGCACTTACACTACGTGTCTCCATAAGGGAACAGTTCTTCTGGTGCTGGTGGTCTCCAGTAGTCCCCACAGATGTGGCAATACCTCTGTCGTGGCAGTGGGCAAGATGCAAGGAAACACATAAAAACAGGCTCATGAATCACTGAATTCAGAAGCTCAGTGCAGCCAGGTCTCCTAAATCATCCTAAATCATCTGTGCTGTTTAACATCTTTGT
>NW_010246262.1:0-15298 GCF_000690775.1 Eurypyga helias
GGGCCGGCGCTTCTCCCGGGCACCGGCTGCGCTATCGCGACAAGTGGGGCGAGATCGTGCCCTGGGCGGCCTGAGTGATGCTGCGGGCTTCTGCTACCATGCTGTGCTTGCGTAGCTGCCGGCCCCGCGAGCAGGCAGCCTGCAGCCCCCGGGGCAGCGGGTGTGCTCCGTCAGAAGGACTGCCTCTGGTCCTGGGGCAGTACTGAGGTGTTTTCTGAGCAAAAAAGTGATTTTTTTACCGTCTACGCTTCGGTAACGCTGTGGGGTTTCTAGTATTTGAAGATGAATTTTTTTTTCTGGCCAAGATGCCAAGGTAATGTGAAGGTGGTTTTGGTAGCTTCACAGTAGTTGTCTTCTGGACAGCCGAAACGTGCTGCTTCGAGCTTATTCAGCACAAAGCAATTTGTTAATTAATTAAACTTCCCATTCATGGTATCATTTTGGGACCTGAGTGTGCAGGTGTGCAATATAAGCAAGAAGAGCCCAAAATAATTTCCCAAAACAGATTGTTTCTATTCCTGCAGCATTATATAGGGTCTCATTTATACTGCCATGAATAGACCTGCTCATTTATTTTAAATATCTCAGCTTAAAAAGACTGCAGTTGGTATTTCTACACAGAAAAATAAAGGCATCCAGTATACAGTACATCTGTACATTGCAGGTTTTCATTTTGATGACTTTGATGTCCTTTTGCAGAGGTGCTGGCCAAGAAGTAGGAAGGTCATGCATTATTCTGGAATTTAAAGGAAGAAAAATAATGGTAATTATTGCATGAATGTGTTCGT
Source organism: Eurypyga helias (assembly GCF_000690775.1). NCBI lineage: Eukaryota > Metazoa > Chordata > Aves > Eurypygiformes > Eurypygidae > Eurypyga > Eurypyga helias. The sequence goes on from NW_010246262.1 coordinate 789, forward strand.
ACGCCCTCTGGTTACGGTACCTGGGATCACAAAAAGGTGTTACGGGTTAGATTCAGCCTCTGCACGGAACTCCCCTGCTGTGCTGGGAGAGGCGCATTTTGTAGCTCTCTGGAACGACACAGCATATACAATAGTAGGTGTTGCAGAGGCTGTCCCGTATCCCCAAAGAATGTGTGCGTCTGAAGTGTGGATTCTAAAATTTACACATACCGGGTTTCAGTGGAAAATAAGGGTAATGTTTACTGACAGTTATGTGTGAACAGTAACTTGAATAGCAGGATTAGGGCAGGGATTGTCCCCCTGTGCTGGGCACTGGTGAGGCTGCACCTCGAATCCTGTGTTCAGTTTTGGGCCCCTCACTGCAAGAAAGACACTGAGGTGCTGGAGAGTGTCCAGAGAAGGGCAACGGAGCTGGGGAAGGGTCTGGAGCACAAGTCCTGTGAGGAGCAGCTGAGGGAACTGGGGTTGTTTATCCTGGAGAAGAGGAGGCTCAGGGGAGACCTCATGGCTCTCTGCAACTGCCTGAAAGGAGGGTGCAGAGAGGTGGGGGTTGGTCTCTTCTCCCAAGTGACAGGACAAGAGGAAACGGCCTTAAGTTGTTCCAGGGGAGGTTTAGATTGGATATGGGGAAAAATGTTTTCACTGAAAGGGTTGCCAAGCACTGGAACAACAATCCCTGGAGGTATTTAAGAGACACGTAGATGTCGCACTTAGTGACATGATTTTGGGGTGGAGTTGGCAGTGTTGGGTTAACGGTTGGACTTGATGATCTTAAAGGCCTTTTCCAATCTAAAAGAGTCTGTGATTCTATAAGCACATACATGTTCCCTTTTCCTGCTCACCACCTCAGATGGTGGCTGAAATAACGTGCCTGCACTGGTTCTCTCCATTCAGGTGTTGGAGTGTGAACGGAGGCTCACTTAGGTACAGACCCGTAAACAGAGACTGGGATCTTGTGAAAGGTGTTCAGTTTCCCAGTGGAGTTGAGTCATTTAGACAGAAGCCCGAGATGTGAAATCCAGTGCTAAAAGCAGTGTTGAAGGAAAAGATACGGGTTTTTTTTTGCATGATGCTAAAAATTACCAGTCACTAGTAACCATATTTCAGACCAGAAAGGGAGAGTGTTTTTTGTATGTTCAATCAGATGCTTTAAGTTTCTTTCCTTTTTTCAGCTTGATTGTGGAATCCATCCTGGACTGGAAGGAATGGATGCTCTTCCTTACATTGATTTGATAGATCCTGCTGAGATTGATCTCCTCTTAATTAGTCAGTAAGTTGCACATAAAAACAAATATACTGAGGTCGTGGGCTGAGCTGTGTTCACTTGTAGGTTATTAAGAGAGGCTGAAAATGGTTGTTGTATAGATGAAATGGCATGGCAAAATTTTAGATTCCAAATTTTGTTACATTAAGGGTATTTGGTCCCTTCTGACATTACAACTCTCCTGTGAGCTCGCTGTGGTGCCGGGCTTTTTTATCACCTGGCCGGCATTACCACCATTGTGACAGCTTCTGGAATTGATTTCCTCCATAAAGGCTGATGAAAAGATTGGTTGTGGTTTTGCTCTATTGGATTTGAATGAAAAAGGTTCTCGAGGACTTACACAAGCTATAAATGCGGTGTAAATACTGCGTAGTGGCTGAGAGGCAAGGAGAGCTGTTTCTAAATGATTTAACCAGTCGTAACTGGGTCTCTATAAATCCTGAGTTTTCATGGTGTGTGCATGTTCTACCTTTATTTCAAAAGTACTTCCTCAGCATAAGTCCAACTAGAAGTGTGGCCAAATACTTTTATTTTAGCAGTTGATGTTTTCATCCCTCCTGTCCAACGGGCAAACTCAGGCTCACGTTTGTTGCCTTTCTTGTATCTTTGATATTTATTGTGTGCCTGGTTCCTGTGATTTTTCTCCGTCTACATTTACATGTAAATCACGGAAGAGTGAATTTTGGAATTGTGTGGGTAAAACCATGGCAATTAACAGAGGGGCTCCTGTATTACCCTTTCTGGGTTGTGCTTCTGGTCAGTAGCGTCCTGCATATAGAGCAGCACAGTTAACAGCACGCTTGAAAGTTCTGCTTCCAGCTTTTCGTGACGCTACATTAATCCAGTGAAGCAGTGAATTATATGACAGGGTTGTATAATCTTACTGCATTAATTGGATTTGTGTGTCTCTCTTAAGCTTCCATTTAGATCACTGTGGGGCTTTACCGTGGTTTTTGCAGAAAACGAGTTTTAAAGGGAGGACGTTTATGACTCACGCCACAAAAGCTATTTACAGATGGCTTCTCTCAGACTATGTCAAAGTCAGGTAAGCTGGCCCGTGTGTTGTCTCTTCAGCTCCTGAATTATTTCACCTCGGTAGCCAGCAGGAACCTTCAGATAAAGCCGCCAGAGGTGGCTGGATAAACCCGGATGTGGGCACAAGTAGCCACATCATAACCAGGTTGGAAGTAACGAGTCATCTTACTGCCTCATGGCAGATCCTTGCCCAGGTACTGTTGGTACTTTTAGACAAATGCAGAGCAGCTCCTGAACTGGAAAGACTATTCTAGCACAGCCTTTCAGAAGAAAGGCGTTTTAACTCTATTTAGGTGAACGGCGTTAGAGTACCTGGGCTTGATTCCTAACGTGGGAGACGTAGTCTTACGGAATGGAAGTCTTGCTGTCAGTGGGGAAAAATCCAGGAAGTCGGTTTTTTTCCAACTGTTATGTAATCTAAACTGGTAAAATGAGCTGATATTTAGCCATTTCACTTATATCCAGTAATATATCAGCGGATGACATGCTATATACAGAAACAGACCTTGAAGAAAGCATGGACAAGATTGAGACCATCAACTTCCATGAAGTTAAAGAGGTGGCAGGAATCAAATTCTGGTGTTACCACGCGGGCCACGTTCTGGGAGCAGCCATGTTTATGATTGAAATAGCTGGTGTGAAGGTATTTTCTTTTCTCTATAAAGTTGAAATCAAGCCTGAATTCTGATCTAGTCATTAATTACTTATTCTTGCCTGTTACGCCCCACCACAGTAGCTGGAGGTGCCAAGGAGGCTTGGGCACAGAGGTGGGAGGCCTTGACTTAGAACAGGTATTTTCTCGTTGATTAAAAGGAGCGAGTGACGTGTATTGAACCAGGTAGGATGTTTGGGTTTTGTGGGGGTGAGTCGTGTCTTAAACATGGAACCAGTAAACCTGTCGTTTTCCTTGCTGGTCAGCTCAGAGGTAGGCAGTGGCTGAGGCAGTCTTGCAGAACCTGCATTTTAGTAAAATCTATAAACAGATGTTGGTTCTGCAGTTCCGATTTACCGTGTCTGCCTGCCTGGGTGCTTAAGTTACGTTTAAGTGTGCAAGTTCTGTTTTTCTCTTAACGCTCTCAGTGCTGAAGCACCTCAAGGGGTAGGTTTCTTGTTAATTTTAGACACAGAGGGATTAAATAAGTCATCATATAATCACAGGCAGCGCTGTGTGAAAACCAGATACTTGAAACTAATCTCATGAATTGGACTTCAGTAGGATAATCACTGCCCAAGAAAAGTTTCATACAGCCTTGAAGAGGAGTGGTGGTCCTGAGGCTTGCTGTCTGCTAGGACTTTGAGAATTCCAGGCTTTTTGAAGATTGAAGTTTAAAAATATATAGAAACAGAACCTGAATTTATGATGATTACAATAAAAATTAGATATCTTACTGCTTTTTTATTTTTCTCTGATTAAGGCATGATGGAGAAAGATTTCTCTTACTATGCATGACTTAAGTGGATTTGGTTTTAACATCCACTACTTTAATTCCCTGTGAAGCGAATGAGGAGTGTGATAGTAGGTTACCTGCAGAACAGTTATCCACTGCCACTGACTCCGTCTTTTATTATTCACATTTTCATCAGTGGAATGATTGTGAAGTAAAAACTGCTCAGTTTTGACACCCTTGTTTTGGGCATAGAGAGCTGCATTTCACCCTGTGGTTAAGAGTCCATTTACTAACAGTTCCAAATTACTGCTTGATGTAATGCAGAACATGATCATTCCATTTGGAAAACCTGCTAGATTACAGGGTATTTTTTTGTTAGTATCAGAAAACCTTAGAAGAATTTTTTAATAGTAATTGTTTGGGTTTATTCATTGTGTTTGCATTCTGAAATGGAAACGCAGATTTATCTGCTTTTTTACTCCCACTTAGGGCGTGCTGTATTCTCAGTTACATCAATTTTTACTTGTCAGTGGTTGTGTGCAAAAGGCTGAAAATGGCACCTTTACATTCCAAACAAAAATAACATCTTAATTGTTTACCTAGTTCCGTTGTAACTGTGGTACTGCTTATCTATTGTGGTTAAAATATTTGTACTGTTGTACTGTCAGCCTGAAAGTGCAAGTGACCTTTTTGTGGTAAATGCCTTAAAACTATCTTTGCTTAAAAACCCAGTGTTCCTGTACAACAGCTTTTTCAAGAGTGCTGAGCTGGTGGGACCTGTAAGCAGAATAACTGCTTCTCTTTGTCCCCGATAGCTCTTATATACAGGTGACTTCTCAAGACAGGAAGACAGACATCTGATGGCAGCTGAGATTCCCAATATTAAACCTGATATTCTTATAATTGTAAGTTTTACAAAATGATTTCTTTGTATTAGAAATTAAATACATGTAGGAGTATTACTTACAGCTAAAATGGGATCAGAAAGAGGGTGGAGATTTAATGGTAGCATGTGCTTTGTGATAAATATCCAACATTTTTTTTTACTGTATTAAAAAAGTCTCATTTTCATTTTATAATCTTTCTGAAGTGCCTTAAGCCTCCAGACAAACCTTTTTGAGAGGGGAGATTTTTTAGGTTTCAATCTGTGTGTTGGACAAACCCCACTTTGGCCAGGTGTCTTTCTTTGGGAGAGCCTAACCTACTTCCAGATACGTTGAGGATTTGTCCTGGCTGGAGATGCCCTGGGTGCTGTTCCATTCTTTTTGTTTGTTTTGTTTTCTGGGTGAAACGGTTTTATTCTGAATGTGCGTTTGGAAAATCAGGGGAAACTTCAGAAGTGAACTGTTTCATCGGGAAATGAACAGTGGGATCTCTCAGAGTAACACTCAAAATGATGTCATATATCGTGTCCCTCCTAACTGCTTTCTGTAACTGCTGATGTCATTTTAAGTCACATCAAAATCTTGTATATTTTGCAATGCCTGCATTTTAGACGAGGTGTTTCTGTACTGTGGCCTATGTACCGCTGGTGAGTCATTGTGACGTGGTAACCCGTTCATCAAAGCAGCGGCAGCATTTCCGCTTAGGAAAATAAATAGATTGAAGTTGAAACCTCGTAAAAGAAGCATCAAAATTAATGGTTCTTCTTCCCCACCCTGACCTGTCCTCCCACATTTCTGAGAGGGACTTGGGGGAGAGGAAATCTTGATTATCACAGTGGGGGTGATTGTGGGAATTTGGGGTGGTTTTGAATTTCCCCTTTACCCCTCCCCCCCTTCCATGGTAACATCGCGTTATGTTTTCCTGCGCTTTCTTGTTAGATTCAGAGGAGTTGATCAGGAATTAGTCTGTGTCAGTACTTTTAATAGGAGGTTTCTCTCTACATAGGAATCCACCTATGGTACTCATATTCATGAAAAAAGGGAAGAGCGAGAGGCAAGATTCTGTAACACCGTTCACGACATTGTAAATAGAGGAGGTAGAGGTCTTATTCCAGTGTTTGCCCTGGGTCGAGCTCAAGAACTGCTTTTAATTTTAGGTATGTCCCTTCCCAGCTACTCTTCATGAAAGGCGTATAAAGGTAAATCAGAATGTTTTCATGTGCAGGTATAACAGGTTTTTTAAACAACTCTTCAGCCGTTTTTCAGTGTAATATATGTAAAACTTTGTCCAAAAGAAGAAAACACAGTGAATGAACCAAGGCAGCTCTGCTTTGTGAGGCACAAAGGAGACCTAGAAAGGAAGAGGTAATGGTGCAGCAATGTGTGCGTGTGATTCTTGAGTCTTGTTGAATGGGGATTTCAATAAACAGGAACTAGTCCTGCAGATTGGAAAGGAAGCAGTCAAAGCATCACTGTTCTATTTCAACAATATTGCTAAAAAAAAGGTGTATTTTGTTCCAGAATTTCACTGTCTTCTTTGATTCTTAATTTCACTGTCTTCTTTGATTCTTAATTTCACTGTCTTCTTTGATTCTTAATTTCACTATCGTCTTTGATTCTTATACCTTGGATTCACATACCTAGATGAAGAAGTCTCTATAGGAAATGCTGAGAAGACCATAACAGACACTTCTAGCATTTCTGAAGTCCTAATGGTAATGGGAAAGCAAAATGAGGCTTTGTTAAGAAGAGCAAAAATGAGGGGGTCAGGGGGAGAGGGGAAGGGAAAAATTACACATGATCATAACAAGGCATTTCACATAAAATACATAAGTAGCTGTTACAGAGTACTTCAGAAAAAACAGGCTTTAAATAAATTATTTCCAGGCTTCTTTGCTTCCTTTGGACACATTTAATTTGTAGTATGTTATGTGATTTTTTACTGGTCTTTCTGCTCATGCAAATGCTGGCAGGATCCCAAGGTAACTATTTCAAAATTAAAATATGTATTTTTAGACATATTGAATCTAAAATGTTACCTAAAGTACTTGAAATTCTTCTCCCTTTCCATTTCAGTTTATCTCAGCATTAGAAATTAGTATGTTTTCAAAGTGTGCTACTGGTCTGTTAAAATGTTAATGAGAAATTTGGATCTGGGCATGGGGTAGTATTCAGTGTTGGAGGATTATTTACTACTTACCATTGATTGAGGTTTCTTAATCTTAACAGAGAGGTTAAAACCTGAAGATTTTAAATCTCGTGTAGTCATCAGTTTGTAATTTGTTGGTCTCTCCCTGCTGTGTGTAGATATTAAAGTGAGTTCCTAAACATAAGCTTGAAAATACATCCAGTGAAGCCAGACATGCAATTGGATGCTTAATTAGGTAGAAAATGCAATTGCACCTCACATGCCTACACAACTGAGTCAGCAGGGCTCTGTGTTTGTTTTTCCTTTCCATATGTGTTGACAAAAAATGAAATACTCTGTTATGGTATTGAAGACTGTGACGATGAGTGCAGTCTTTTAATGCCACTCTTAAGTCCTGCTATTGGTTATCTTTTAGTGGCTGTTTCCACCTTGCACTTACTGAGGTAGTCATGGGATTGAGCCTCTCTGACGTGTTCTGAAAAGCTTTGTCTGCAGGTCAGCTGTTAGGTTGAAGTCTTGTAATTTTAAATGTACAGATACAGCCAAAAAAGCATACCCTTACTTTTGGGTGATTGTTCCCTACTTAGGTGATATAGAGTCACAGAATGGTTTGGGTTGGAAGGGACCTTAAAGACCATCCAGTTCCAACCCCCCTGCCATGGGCAGGGACACCTTCCACTAGACCAGGTTGCTCAAAGCCACATCCAGCCTGGCCTTGAACACTTCCAGGGATGGGGCATCCACAGCTTCTCTGGGCAACCTGTTCCAGTGCCTCACCACCCTCTCTGGGAGGAACATATAAATGTCTTTTAGACTAGCAGAACTTCATCCAAGTGGGAAAATGAGTAAGTTATGTTTGTATAGTGGATTCAGATCTCGTCTTTGTGTTTACTAAAGGTTGCAGCTACTGTTGTCAGTGATAAAATGAAGTTGTGGTTAGTGGAGGCTTTTTTCTTCTTCTTGTTTCAGTTAAGCCTGTAACATATAACTCCTGGTGATATACAGGAAGCCAAGCTTGTTAACTCTATGTTTCCTTCGCACCTTAAACCCCATGGATTTGTTTTCCAGAACTTCAGTACAGTGAATTCTCACCAACAGATCTCTGCACAGATGTCCCTAACTGCTGGACGTGTAATTGATATTTGACAGAAAACTTGCGTTCTTTCACGTATTGCTGTGTAATAGTGCGTGTACTTCATACCTCATAGCTGAAGTTGGTGATTGATTGGAATTTGACCTGCCAAAAATATCTGAAGTTCATCTTTGTCATTGTTTTTTGGGTTTTTTTCTAGATGAATACTGGCAGAATCACCCTGAACTCCACGATATCCCCATATACTACGCCTCCTCTTTGGCGAAGAAGTGCATGGCAGTTTATCAGACCTATGTCAATGCCATGAATGACAAAATCCGCAAGCAAATTAACATCAACAATCCGTTTGTTTTCAAGCATATCAGTAATCTGAAGGTAAGCTGGTGAGTTTGTCTTACAACAGCAGAAGGGTGACAGAAGTCTGTGTTTGCTGACCAGTCTGCATGTTTATTATCCTCATGGGTTGACCAACTAGAGGTTTATGTCCGAGTCACCTGCTGTCCCAGTGTTTAGAGGGCTGGTTGAGGGGAGCCTATGCCTCAACTTTTCTTCCACTCTAGATCCCTGTGCTTATAGCTTGCTCCCTAAGGGCATCAGCAGGAGGATCTTCCCTGCAAAGGGTACTTTTTATGAGGGTGGGGTAAAATCTGTGAACATGGGGCTCTACTTGTGCTCTGCTTGTGTGTTCAAGGGCACAGCTAGGCTGTCCTTCATTTGTGGATGCCCCATCCCTGGAAGTGTTCAAGGCCAGGCTGGATGAGGCTTTGAGCAACCCGGTCTGGTGGAGGATGTTCCTCCCCATGGCAGGGGGGTTGGAACTGGATGGTCTTTAAGGTCCCTTCCAACCCAAACCATTCTGTGATTTGGGTGAGTTATGGAAACTGATCTTGCCGTTTGTCCGTTTAGAGCATGGATCATTTCGATGACATTGGCCCAAGCGTGGTGATGGCTTCCCCAGGTATGATGCAGAGTGGCTTGTCCAGAGAGTTGTTTGAGAGCTGGTGCACGGATAAGAGAAACGGAGTAATTATAGCAGGTTACTGTGTTGAAGGAACGCTTGCGAAGGTGAGTTGCTTCTGCGCCACAAGTTCTTCATACGAGGTGGTGCTCGTGTTATGTTTAAAAAGAATTGGGCATAGCGGGTGTTTTTTTATTTGGGTTTACCAGTAAGATTGTTGTCAGCTACACGTAATTATACAGTCAAAACTGTTGGCTAATACTAATGAAAAGTACAGAAAAAATTGCATGTGGCCATTTCCAGTGATGTTACACAGAATAGACCTTTCCAGGAGCAGTTACCATGCCATGAGAAAAAATGATGGATACTTTCCTCCATCTTAGATCCCTTTGCCATCTAATTTGTTTGAGGGGAGAGCCCTGATCCTAATTACAGAGTTTTTGGTACTAAACGTAACGCTGCTTACGTCTCAGATCAGACTGCCTTGCACATGTTGTGCCACTCTCTGGTTGTGGAGAATGAAATCCTTCCTTCCAAATTCCAGGAGCTAAGGGCAACCAGAGCATCTCATTTTGTCTTTAGAGTTAGAAGTCACACACTTGTTACAATGTCAGTGCGAATCTGAGAGAGGGATATCTGGAAGAACAGTGAACTCCCAGACCTGCTGGGGATGCAAAAGCTGAAATGGTGTGTGTTGTGCATGCTTTTTTCATTTGTGAGTCTGTGTTTTGTGAAATTTGAGAGATTTTTTTTTTTCAGTTCTTCACATTTAACCTGGCTGCCAGTGTTATTTCATTGATTTTTGACATGTTCAGCATGAGTTATACGGTGTCTGTGAGAGGCTTTCTGGTTATAAAGTGCTCTTTTTTTTTTTTTCTAGCACATCATGTCTGAACCTGAAGAGATCACAACTATGTCAGGGCAAAAACTCCCACTGAAGATGTCTGTGGATTACATTTCTTTCTCTGCTCACACAGATTATCAACAAACCAGTGAATTTATCCGGGCCCTGAAACCTCCACACGTGGTTAGTATACACGCTGCCCGTTTCTCAGGAGTGGGTTTCATCAGGCCAGTTCACAGCCTTGAGTCCTTAAGGCAGGTACTGGTGTCCAGCGGTAGCCAGTGTCCCTGTACTTTGATTAATGAAAGGAGATTTTAACCATTTTTCATCACGTTACCTTAGCAAAGTAAAGACGAACTTTCTCTCCACTGCCTGCCTGTGTGATATCTGGGGATGACTTTCTTGAAAGTGGTGTGGCCCATAACCTGTTTCAGCCATGTTTTGTTCAAGTGAGATACAATACAGGACAACATTAAGTTGGGAACACTGGTATTGGAATAATCCACTGGAACTACATTTTTATAAAGATGAGGTGCAAGATGGCAGTTTTCTTGGATAATTTGTTACGAAGCATGTCTGGCTGGACAAATAGCTTTTGCTAAAAGGAAAACTCTCTTTCCTCTAGATTTTAGTTCACGGAGAGCAGAATGAAATGGCCAGATTGAAAGCAGCTTTGATACGGGAATATGAGGATAATGATGAAGTTCATATAGAAGTTCATAATCCTAGGAATACTGAAGCTGTGACATTAAACTTCAGAGGAGAAAAACTTGCAAAGGTATAAAAGTAATATTTTTCTTATTTCTACAACAGTATTTGGGATAAAAACTACACATTTTTTTCCAAACCTGTATTTTTAATTGGGTTTGGATTGTGTATGCTTTCCAGGGACTCAGAAGTATGTGAATGTTTTGGGTTTAATGTTGTTCTAGGGGGGTTTTTGGTGGTTGGTTTTATTTTTTGGCTCTTCACTCTTCCAACCTTTCCTTGTGCTACATCTCAGAATCTTTGTTGGTCAGTCTGACTTTCCGTCGTTTTCAGAGTTAATTTTACATGATGTTTGGTTTTTCTGAGGAAACTATTTCGTCTCCCTAGTTAACGAGGCTTGTTGCACCATGTGTGGTTTTTCGTTCCAGGTGATGGGATCTTTAGCAGATAAGAAGCCAGAACAAGGACAGAGAATTTCTGGAATCCTAGTTAAAAGAAATTTTAATTATCACATCCTGTCTCCATGTGACCTCTCCAGTACGTAAAGACAGTAGTGTGCTTAGGAGCTCATTGAAACTTACTGTATCCTCCTTCTGGCATTAAAACACATACAGTACTTTTTTTTCCTGTAATTTGGTATTTGATAAGCAGTTAGTGAACATCTTGGGTTTATTTTGGCTTAGTTTTGCCTAAAGTTCAGAAGGGTTGGAGTGAGAAGAAAGGCATTCACATTCATTCTCCACTGAAGTTTCACATCATTTCTGTTCTTTCTGTAAAGGACAAGAAGCAAAATTCCATTCCCCTTCTGGTTACTTAAAACTTCTTCCTCTGCATGAACAGGCATAAAGCGTGCCAGTGAGGACAGAAGAGCACCTTCATCACTTCTCCTGCCAGTTTCCAAAATGTCATTAGTTTTCAGTGTAAAAAGCTACACTACAGTGAAAATGCTCTGTATTGTTCCTGTGCTGTTTATTACTAATGAAATCAATCTGTTCTCAGAACAGAAGAATAATTAAATGTCAGTAATGTCTGAAGAGTTTGGGGGAAAGCAATTCTGCTGTCCTAGTTCAGTTTGCCTTTAATGGGTATGATAAAGCAACAAGCTCTTGCTGATCTCTTAACCACAAATGTATAATTTATCTTACAATAGACCCTCCACCCTCCTCTTTATAAACTGTCCTTTTCAGCCCTCCGTCTGAAATGTGTCGATGCCATTATCTGTAGCGACAGTTTTGGTTTTTAGGAAGTCAGTTCCAATTTTAATGCATACTTTTAAAAATTCTTGTAGATTATACAGACCTGGCGATGAGCACCGTGACACAGACACAAGCCATTCCGTATACTGGCCCTTTTAACCTGCTTTATTATCAGCTACAGAAACTTACTGGTGCGTACTGGGAAGACATTTTCATTATTCATAGTGGTCAGCTTTTAAAACAACTTACAGTCTTCAGAGGTTTTCTGGGTGGAAACTTCTTGGCCAGTAACGGAAGTGCCACGGTTTGTTTTGTGTTTGACAACTTTCGCTAGATTCCGCATCCTCTGCCAGATGTGGCTCATGGCTGCCACGCATCCTTCTGGGGGATGCTGCTGCGGGTGCATCACAGAATGCCGAATAGGCTGACTTATGTCTCCTGTCAGCCCAAAGTGAGTGCCACAGCCACTCTGCTCCAAAATGCATTTATTAATTGATCCTTTCTCTCCAGCCCCAGAATAGAATGGGTAATGCCATCCAGTTAATAAAACCCAAAAGCTCTGTGCTCCTTTGACAGACTGCCTCTTCCATCCCTCTTTGAGAGGCAAGAATCTGACCTTGCTGGCTTTTTCAGAGTCTGGAGCCATGTAAATCTGCCACGGGTGTGATCTGCAGCGCCTCTGCCTAGCGAGGTTAGGGGCAGCTCCTGCCCTAGTTCATTAAAGGCACGCACGCTTCGCAGGATCCCTTCCCAGATGTAAAGCTGAGGAGGCTTTTTTACATCCCTAGTGTCAGAATGATGTTCTGATTTCATAACCTGAGTGACACCTGGCACAAATGCTTTTGTTTTAAGCTCTATGCTTATGTAAGTGATGGCTTATCCTTCAAGGATACCAGGGGAGCTGGTTAGTTCGGCAAACGGAGCGTTAAATTTCTCCTTTGTTTTGTTTTTCATGGGTGTACGCCCATTGGTGTACCAAGCCGGTCAAATATGAGAATTCAAAACAAGTAAAATGGGCAGTGTTGCATACGAAAAATCCCCAAACAATCCAGAAGAAGGAAAATAGTAGTTGCTAAGGGCGGGCTACACACTTCATTTTGTGAGCTGCTCCAAGCAGTTGTGATAATAGCAGACAGCCTCTCTTATGCTTCCAACGACCTGTTCTCTGACGCAGATAAAGTTAATCTTGGCTTGCAGTACAGTTTAATTCTAGCTAATCATTTCTTGTCACTTCTCAGGTGATGTAGAAGAAATAGAAATCCAACAAAAACCAGCCCTGAAGGTTTTCAAAAATATTACTGTGATCCAGGAACCGGGCATGGTAGTCCTTGAGGTGGGCATTGGTGGGGGAGAAAGAACTGTTCTGCTCTCCAGTTTCTGAAGGATGGTATCATATAGATGCCCTGCAGAATGAAGTGTTTTAAGCGGTTTCCTGTTGGATGACAGAATGAAAGCCAGGACCAAGTTCCCCTTGAGCTATGGTGCTGTGTTGATGCACGCTGTTTCGTTTAGGTAGATTCAGTTTTGCTGTGACTTGAGTATAATGGCAGATTTACTGCCCCTTTTTTTTTAATTTGGCAAATAGTAATTGGAAACAATGTCAAATGATGTTCCCTCCTCCCTCAGATAGTTGTGGTAATTTGTAACTATTGCATAAATGTGTTCAGAAACATTCAACAGCTTGAATTTTTCATGGGAAGTTACTGGAACATACCAAGTTAAAAATAGCTAATAAACTGGTGTAAAATATATGGCAGCCATTTGAAGCTGGAGTTCAGAGGAAAGGGGGTAGAGAAGGCAGTGAGTGTTACATTGGGTTGATGTTGCATTACTCCTTCAGCCCAAATGGGTTCAAACTCTGAATTTTATTTTTTATCTTCCAGTGGGTGGCAAATCCTGCTAATGATATGTATGCAGACACCGTGACAACAGTGATACTGGAAGTGCAGTCAAATCCCAAAATACAGAAAGGTACTAATTTTAGCGTGTGCTCATTTAACTGAGGCATTTCTTAATTTCTTTTATATCGAGCGTGGATATAATGCCTTGCGGTAGGTTGCCGTCCCACGGCTGTACTTCCTCTCCTTAGGAACCTTCTTAGGGAGTAAGATTTGCTACTTAAAAACAGAATTACAATTTGGTCTTCATTATTTGTAACGGGTTCATTTGTTGAAACTGTATCTTGTGTGGCAGCTGGTGGGTGACTGTAGATAATGTGACCTTCCTTTACAAAAGGAAGCTTTGCACTTGCTTTACATTTTTGTGTATGAACAATTTACGAAGTCTCATTTCAATATTTCCATTTCTCATTTGAAAGCTATGATTACCGTTCACGGGAGTGGTATTCCCTTGACTGTATCCCCGAAAGAGTTGGGTAGACTAACTCTAAAAAAAGAGGTCAGACTAATTGCACAATTACACGTAGGTGGGCCCTGTAACCGAGTAATATTATGGGGTAGCGATAGCATCATCAGATGCTGCGTTTGATGCTGCAGTTCAGGAGTCACAACAATTTGGATGGGATTCCTCATGGTGGCAGCTGGTTTGCTTTTGAACACGCACATCACTATGCTTAGGATCTGGAGCAAATATTGAATATCGGGTTGGCCACTGGGGATGAATGCTTGGCAACACAGTAGCACAGATCATTATAATCCATTTAACAAAATAAGGGATTGGGTTGGGTTTGTTTTCTAGGGTTTAAAACCACCTTTTTGCCACTACCTGCATCATTACTTGGAATATATATTATTTTACTCTCAAAGATCTTTTGGAATTCTGCCTCTGTGTACCCTTGCTCACCTGGTGACAGTTGGGTATCCATCTTAGGGCATTATTCAACTTCAGCTGGGATGTGGTCAGGCAAGCAGCACCCAACATTCTGTTCCCTGGGTGTTACATAAAAGCCATACGATGTGGGTTATGTGTTTTGTGGTACTGTGTTCTTTTCCCCAGCAAAAGGGCAATATGAAGGACTTGGGGGTACTGGTG
>NW_010246263.1:0-25103 GCF_000690775.1 Eurypyga helias
TACTGGTCTCCACTCAGACATTGATACGTTGACCACCACTATCTGAGTGTGAATATCCAGCCCATTCTTTATCCACCGAGGGGTCCATCCATCAAATCCATGAGTCTCTAGTTTCGAGACAAGCATGTCATGCAGGATGGTATCAAAGGCTTTGCACAAGTCCAGGTAGATGACATCGGTTGCCCGTCCTCTATCCACCAGGGTCGTGACCCCGTCGTAGAAGGCCACCATGTTCGTCAGGCACGACCTGCCCTTGGTGAAGCCGTGCTGGCTGTCACCAATCACCTCCTCATTCTCCATGTGCCTCAACATAGTTTCCAGGAGGATCTGCTCCATCATCTTGCCAGGCACAGAAGGGAGACTGACTGGCCTGTAATTCCCTGGGTCCTTCTTAATTCCCTTTTTAAAGATGGGGGTTATGTTTCCCCTTTTCCAGTCAGCGGGAACTTCACCTGACTGCCCTGACTTTTCAGTTATGATGGATAGAGTTTTCACAACCCTATTCACCAGTTCTTTCAGGACTCACGTATGTATTCAATGAGGTGTCTTTGGTCCCGCTTAGCTGTATTCCATCTAGGATAGAAACTAGGATAAAAATGTAATCCCTCTCCCCAAAATATTTGAATTCAAGATACACCTGTTTCTCAGTAACCCATACTGAAAGGTTCTGGGACAGGAATTCTGAAATACTGGGTTTGAGCAAAAAAGAGTGCAAGGTAGCAGGTCCGTCTGTGGTGTGTGTGAGGCTTCGGGGAAGGGACTACTGATGGAGCAGGTTGGTGGTGTGAGTCCCCAGTGCAAGTGCTGGGAATTAGCAGGAAGGACAGTCTGTGGCATGCCCGCACGTTTTGTGGTGACATAGGCACGGTTTCTCCTTACTGTACCTCTGTCCTGCTAAACTGGTCTTCTTCAGCTGACAGTGTTTTTCTTGCTTGCTGCCCCTGTGAAATTCCTCCTTGTCCTCTGTGAAAGGCAGCACCAAGAAGGAGCCAAGTGAACTGCTGCTGTGTAGCAAGAGCCTCTCTTAACATAGTTTTATGCATTATGTTATTTTTCAATTGAATTACAGTGTCATTAGTTTAATTTGAAGTATTTTCCAACTTTTTCTTCTGCTAAAGGATGGAAGATGATTAGAATGAAGCCACGAACAAGAAAATTTTCAGTTTGATTAATGAAAAACCATTTGGGGAAATCTATTTTTATTATTATTCATTTGGAATGGACAAGATTATTTTACAGCTTTGCATATAACATACATCCATTTACTGTATAAATGTAGTGTCAAGATGTGATTAAAGACATGGGTGAGAAGCTCCAACTGAGCCATTTATTTGACTATCTATTTTTAGGAATTTTTTTCTGATAGAGGGAAAAGCACAACTTTTCACATATAAAATTGAAAGGGAGGTATACAGTTAAGTGTAGCTGAACTGTGAGTCTAAATAGTTATTGTGTGATTACCTAATTCTTAATGTTGAAAGAGAAAACCTAGGAGAAAATAAATATCTTCTCTGAGGATATTTCCTTTTCTTTCTAGTGCAAATCTTATGCTGGCTGA
This sequence comes from Eurypyga helias, assembly GCF_000690775.1. NCBI lineage: Eukaryota > Metazoa > Chordata > Aves > Eurypygiformes > Eurypygidae > Eurypyga > Eurypyga helias. Next base: position 1,559 of record NW_010246263.1, read on the forward strand.
TTAGAAGTCAGCCATAATGCGGTATTTCATGCTCTCTTCAAGCACAGAAATTTGGCCAGTTTACATAATATTATTATGTCACTAAAAATAAGGTTACTCATGTCTGTGTTGTTTCAGCTTGGCTTAAGGGCAAACGGAAGTAATCCAGATAAGCATTTTTCAGAAGACCGTGCCTTCTCTCATGTGATCAACTAGCAAAAATTAGTCCATCTACCATAACAATCTTAAAAAAAAAGAAACATTGTGGGGAGAAGATCGGATGACTGTGTGCCATGATCTGGCAAAGATTCATACAAGAATCCAGTCTTGTCACCAATGAGGTTCCAACATGAGGTATCAAAAATAGATTTTTAAACTTAATCTAAAAATACATCAGCAAGTCGTGCAGCTGAGTAAGCATGGTTTTTCCTTATAATGAGAATAGTAAGGGGGAAAAAAATGCATTTGCAGTATCAGGCTGAATAGAATGAAACTATGGTAGAGGAAGCAGAGTTTTGCAGTTTTAGTGAAGAGTTGAAATAGGAAGACCGCTCCATTTAGTACAAGGTGACTGGTTTCATGTGCTGTCTCACAGATCATTCTGGTTAATCTCGTCACTCAAGGAAAAGTCCTACTGTTTCTTATATAGGTCACAGTTGTTATTTCTACTGTCTTAAGCACTCCTGCACGTAGGCTGCAAATATAAACCCTATTTTCAGCTTTCTAAATTGAAGAAATAGATTCTAGTTGACAGAAGTCATAGATTTAAGTGATAGAGATAAACCAGAATATCTGAAATACCATCTCTTTCCATGTTGTCTGTGACATCTCATGAATGTTGCATATGCACATATGCATCTCATTCCTCACTTTCCAGTCAGGACTGGAAAGTTTAAAACTGTAGATGCATTTTCTAAGCTAACAATGGTTTTGATATGTGATTTTACAATGCATTCAACTTTGTTTATTGTCCCTTCTCCTGGAGACCTTAGGATTAATTTTTTGTGGAAAGAAATACTGTGAACTTTTCTCTTAAATGTCATTGTTTTGCATTCTTTACAGAGAGAAGAAAATACTGAAGAAATATAGATATTCTTTGATGATTTTAGGTTATTGATAAATTAACAGGGCTTTTGATTTTGGGTGAGTATATTACTTCATTCATGTTGTAGCTTTTTCTGGGAAACTCACAGAATATTTCCAAGCAAAAATATATTGAAATATAAGAAGTATTGAAGTTTTCTTCTTCATTTTCCAAAATCTGAAAAGTGTTTATTTTTATTATTGGAAGTAGTTTAAGTCTATAAAATCCTACTTTCATGCTAGCACTGCTGCCAGTATGTAATGATTACACGCTCTAATTTTACTCTTGTACATGTTACCAAGAGCTGCTGCCACTTAGTAATGATATATTTTCTCTTCTGGATCATCATTCCTCCTTTGTTTGCTATAGTTTCCTGAAGTTTTATAGAAATGAAACTTAAAGTTAAAAATAAGATAGCAAATATTAACAGGAAAAAAAAAAATCTGTTGTAATATGGTGGGCTAAGGAATGATGTAAAAATATAAAAACTTGAAATCTTTAAAACCATATTGAATTTAATTTCAAACAAGGAAATTTAGATCTATAATTTTGACACATTTTAAAACTTCCGAACAAATTCTTTTCCAAATTAATACAAATAATTCTGTTTCATCAGAAATGTTGAACATTTGCTTTCCATTTCACTACAAGTTGTTGTTTCTTTAAATTTAATATGTTATCATTGTCAGTGAAATCAAACAAATAGGAGCAGTTTAAAGGGCCAGACTCTCCTTACGCTTGATTTTAAAAGGTCTGTGCTGTCTGGCTGTACTGCTGTAGTAGGTCCGCCCATGAGCTGAAGCAGGTGACACATCAGGGATTTTGCATCTGGTATGAGAGCTGCAAAATCTGATTCTTAATGTATTATAAATAATTATAAAGGCATTGAATAGTTGTTTCACTTTACATGGTGTTAATTTTTCAAGCTGTGAGACTTGTCATTCTTCACTCTGAGCAAATTAAAGAAATATTTTTCATCTTAGATGAGAATCTTGATTTTTCTAGTCTCCATTTTCTGAATACAGCTAGAACGGCCTAAACAATTCCTGTTTGTCAGTGGAATACAGACCTTGTCTCGGAGTGAGTAGTATAATAGTGAAAACAAAGTGATGAAGCATTGTCATCCATCTGACCTCAGACTGCTTATACCGGCCAGTTAGCGCTGTTCTCTTCAGGAGTTTGGTTTGTTATTGTATCCCATGCTGTCCTGCTCCATTCTTCATCTGCAAACTAGCTTTCTGGTCCCATTTTTTCTGCACTGCCTGACAACTGTTTGGCTGTGGTGCTTTGATTGCCTCTTGCAGTGAGACAGCAAAACTTATACCCTGTATAATTAATTTTCTCCTTTGATTTCCGCTCTTTCTTGTTCAGTAAATGAAAATGCTGCTCAGAAAGATACTGGTGAAAATTTAATATAGATTTGAGTTCTGATATTGCTAGGCAGAGCTGTCATTTATTCAAAACTGGTAAGGGAGGACTGCCTGCTTGTTTAATTTGGGCTGTTCTCTTCCTCACATTATACAGGAGATAACTTGAATGACAGGTTCAGTAGACAGGGGAAGGAAGGTACTGTAGATAACACTGTGGATGATACTTTGTCATAGCAGACCTCTCTGGAAAGGTACCTGGCAAATACCCAAGCACACACAGTGCCTGAGCTCTGCTGAGGGATGACCCACCCTTAATTTCCCTTCCCTACATCTCCCACATGACATTTGCTATACCTGCATTACTCTTAACCCAAGGGCTAATGGTTTATGCCCCTCTATTCCCGCCTGGCACCTTTGTGCTTATCCAGTGTGTCTCCAGGCTGTTTCTTACTTCCCAAAGTCTCCCCTAGTTTCATGTGTTCTTTATAACCTCAAAATGGGCTTTTGAATGCAGGAGAGATTTCAAAAATGTAAAGCTGAACTTTCTGACAGGTTTTTAATCTCTGATAACTATCTTTAGCACACTGAACTATTGTGAGAAGAGTATTAAATACACCTTCCATGCTGCACTGAGCAGCGGAGATTAGGCATTTAAAATGGGGTCACTGGGGAGCTGCCTAAGGCTGGTATGTGCAGGGAGTGGGGCTTGTCGCTGGACACTGTCAGCTGAATTTATAGGAATGACTAGGAATGGGTTAAGGAAGTTGATGCCTGCTCACTCTGGGGGTTGTGCTGCATCTCCATTTTTGTCTTGAACTGGTCCCGTCAGCTATCCTGCCACTGCTGTTGGAGGGGACGTTGCCTGAGTTCCCTTTGAACAGGCATGCTTTTTCATTACCTTTGGGGACTGAGTTGCTATTACCCCATAATCTCCGAGTACTCAGGTACCTTGTGACATACACAGCTTTGACAAAGCTCTTTGTAATTGAGGGATTGGTTGCTATGGGCTGCTTTAGTCTTGTAGTGCTCTGACATGAGGGAATACAATGTCGTTTACGTACTGTGCGAAAACTTTCAAAATCCTTTTTATGTTAAATTTTTAAATTTTGTATTTCAGACTAGAAATCCATTTAGCAAAGGAAGGATGCATTTTAAGATGCCTTCAATAGTAAAGCTGCAGTGTAAATCATTACTATTTAGCTCTTATATGTGACTGTGATGTTGACGTTAACAGGAATTGCAAGTAAGATTTCTCAGAAATATTCCCCATGCCCTGATTACTTAGTGTCTTACTGTGCTTCACATCTCACTAGTATCTGCAAAGTGTAACCAGAATTGTTGGTGATCCGTACTCGAAGGGCTAAGAACTTGCTTTTTCCCATGTAATTGTGAAATGCAACATAGCCACGGGGCTCTGTTCTGCCGGGAAACTGATGTATTGGAGCACACTTGGGTATCTGCAGTCCTGAGAGAACATGGGAGCAGAGGGAACAGAGCAATGCAACCAGACCTGAAAAGGAGCATGACTGGTTTATACCACTGTCCATTTGCTACACAACATTGCTAAAAAACTTCAGATGGTTAAAAAGGACGTAAATCTTTGGCAGATTTATAGCTTAGAGGCTGCAGCAGATTGGAAAGCAAGGTAAAGTATGGTTTTATTTTTTCACATTGTTCTTATTACTGGGTAGGATTCAACTGCTGCTGGGGTGTTTGGCTGCAACAGAGCCCTGTTTCGATTGTTGCTACACAGGTACTTTGAAAAAATTCAAAGCGACTTTTCAGGCACTCTCTGAAGCCGCCTGAAGTTCCTGCCTCCACAGCATCTCTGGAAAGGGGATCCAGACATCTATGCACAACCAGTTATGTAAGTAGTCTCCTTTTGCTGGTTTTGAACCTGTCTCCAGCCAACTTCGCTGAAGGTCTCTGTTTATTTGCATTAGCAGCGCTTAACAGCCGGTCCCTCTCCACTCACTCTGTGATAATTATGATCTTGTCTCTGTCATTTCACTCAAGCACACTCCTTTCTCCAGGCTGTCCAAACTTAGTCTGCTCAACCATTCCTCTCCTGAAAACTCCTCCATAGTTTTGAGTATCTTTTTTGGCCTGCATTCAAATTTTTTCCAGTTCTAATACATCATCTTTGAAGCTGTTGTATCAGGACTGCTCAGAGTATTCAAGATATTGCATCCAAGTAAAGGATTTGTAAAATGAACCAACTACATTTTGTCTTTTGTCCTCTACTCCTGTCTTAAATACTCTCAATGCATGCATGTCTTGGTTTTTTTGACTGCTACTGAAATTGGAACTACTGTTCTTGCAGCCTGTCCCAGCTGCAAGATCTCACTACTGAGCATTAATGACCAAATCAGGGCCCATCCTTTCCCTGTGTAACGCAAACTTGTCATTTTTCTGCACTGAATTTCATGTTTTCTGCTTTGCCTAGTGCTGTGTAACATTATTAATCCTTCTGTTTTCTCCTACCTGGATTGTCCTGGCTCAAAAATGAGGGCCAGGCCAACTCAGGCAAGGACAAAGGCTTCTTTAGAAGATACACAACCCTATTTGTCACATATGTTCACAGTTTCATTGACTTGAAGATGCGCAGTTTCCAGAATTGTCACATCTGACCTCCAGCTTGCTACAAAACTTGTCTTCCTTTATCCCCAAAAAGCAATAGGTCTCTGAAGAGACTGCTACAATTCACCCACCCTGAGGCTGACTGATAATGTGGTGAACCCAGATCCAATTAAAGGATCAAGCTTCAGTTTGTTTAAAAAAAAAAAGGGAAAGGACTGTCAGCCATTCTCACAGGTCAAACAGTGAAGGTCATAAAGCCTCAGGGCAAGCAAATTTATCTGTTGTCAGAGGGGTCCACCTATAGAGAGTACTATAGGGGGTTGCCTCAATCTAGAATTTTGCACTTTTAGTAGGTGATTCTAAATCTTGCCTTTTAATTAATCCAAACCAAATACTAATACCAACTTCAGTTCAAGAAACACAACTATTTAAGGAATCAGTCAGTCCATTTTAAAAGCATTTCAGTATCAATGAACATTATATATATTAAGGGACCGTGCAGAACAGCACTGTGTGTGTATTTAAAATGTCAGATCCTGGAAGGTAAATTATCATGTGTACGTACTCCAGATTTTCCTGTATAACTACAGGCAGAAAACCAGTTTTTGGTAAAACCATGCTCCTCAGGTGTCAACCACATTGATGTTACAGGAGGAGTAGTTATTTTTTCCTATTCTGTATTGCAGCTTGGTAGGCATGTTTTCATCGTTTTTGCAGTTAACACATTTTTGATTATAAAATGGGAGAAGGAAATAATTGCTGTCCAGTTTCAAATGTGCAACATGTAAAACTACAGAAGGAGAAATGGCAAAGTCAAGCACTATCAGCATGTTACACAATTTCTCACGCTTTGTGCTAAGGACAGCAAAGGCACAGCTGTTTCTTTCGCTCCCCACCTTTATTGGTTCTGGATGGGAAGATTTTCTTTTCATCTTCTACAAGGCTTATAAGATCTTTTAGTCAATGTTGTGTGAATTTTCCAATAAACTCCTCTTCTCTCTTTCTACAGCTACTTTTCCTTGTTTTCTCCCCATTTTGAATAGCTTATACTTTTTTCAGCTCTTCCTTAGAGAGACTATTACATCCTTTATCCCTGTGGCAGGCAGATATTATTATTTGTTCTGATTTTACTAATTCTGTAAGGTTTTCATCTGCTTTCCATTTATGGTCTTCCTTCTGTATTTCATCATCAGTTTTACAAGTACTTTTTCTTCATCTTCTTTCAAGACCTACGCAGGCACATAAGATGTCTGATAATTAATAGCATTTTGTAATTTATTTTCATTATTCCACTGTACAAATCTTGTGAGAAAAACGAGGGAAACCATAAAGTCGCTCACCTTATAAACTTTGCAGCACGTCTGGTGATTGATATATCCCTTTGCCATTAATGATCCCTGTGGAAGTAATATAAGATTGACCTAAAATAACCTGGTAAGGAATAGGGTGGACTTTATTTTGTATTGATCCAGTCAGAAAGCCCTCAGAGCTAACAGACTGAGATATCTGGGTTAATAGCCTTGGAGACTTGTCCTGTTTCTTGGTAAAAGCTGAATTGTTTGTCTAGAATTGGTCTAATGCTGCAGAATTCAATGAAGTGGAGGGGCGTAATGTCAAGCACTGCATGGAGCAGGCATGCATTTTGTATGTGGTCCGGTGCATCTTAGTGTGGTCCGGTGCAATAACCGTTGTGTGAAACAGGGACGTGAGTGAATGGTGTTACCTTTGAATCACTTATAGAACAGACAATTTTGCAATGCGTTAATATGTTTTAATTTATAATATTGCAGCGTACATGTCATCCTCAATATATAAAGAACCAGTGGAAAAGTACTACCGAACCACATAACTTCCCTTATGTTATACTGGAGCTTGATGTTAACTATCTCTGTTATACTACATATACTGGATTCTGACTCAGTAAAATGAGGAATAATTATAATTTCCATACCATGAAGCACAGCAAGTCAATATCCATGTACACTTCACTTTTTACATCTGTAACAGTGCAGTTTTTCTGGCTTTGTTTGATCTTCAGTTAAAAAACAAACAAACAAACAAACACACACACAAACACCAAAAAACCCAAACTAAAAAACTCTTAAACCTGGCATTTTTTTAGGGAAACCAAAGCCAAGAGCATTTCAAGATGCAGTTGTGATTTCTGAGCACTAGATTAATGGAAACCTGAGCAAGGGCTGACTCCCAGGAGGAACATCAATTGGAAGTTGCTGTAGAACATGTAATAAATTTAGAGTAGAGAACAGATTACTATTTAATATTCTCTCTCTTGTAATTGGCTATATCTTTGGTAACATAAGGATATGTGATAAATGAAAGTCTTCAAAGGGCATTGTAACTGAAATTCTGATACATTTTGGCATGCTGTTTGTGAAGCACACCCCAAAAGAAGGACATGGGTACCCTTACTGTACAGTGGAGGTCTGCAGACAGACAGATTAAGGGGTACATTGCTCTGGAGGGACCTTGGCTACATGTTTTTCTCCCTTCTAATCACAGTTTCAAAAAATAAGGTATATTTAATTTAAAAATAGTTTCTGTGCCTTGTCTGCATTGAATTATAAGGAAAGGAATTAACGGTTATAGAAGGGAAAATGCTTTTGAACTTTAGAGGATGTTGACAGAAAAATTGTTACAACTCTTTGAACTGTCTCCTCTGTGTTATTGCTCTTCTAAAAATCCACTGTACTGTATGAAAATCTTTAACATTTCAGGAAGGTATGTATGTATAAATCCTCCCTAAACATGTCCTTTACAGCAAGTAAAACAGGAAATCGTGTCTGGCATCCCCCTGCATCTTGCATTACACCTTCAATATTATGAAAAGTGTATGTGGTAAAGATTACATTTTCTGACAAAGAAACAGTCACCTCAATATAAACCATGATGGATCCTGCTTGGTTTAGCCTCCCAGAAAATAGCCTCCAACTCAACCATGTTTTCCAGTGTATTAGATAAGAAGCAAATAAAGCCCATGACACTATACAAAATTTGTGTAGATCCTTAAATGCGTAAGATAAGCATATCTGCTGCCATATCCATGAGTCAGTGCCTTCCTCTGAGCTAGCTTATGTAGCAGCTCCGCTCAGGTGGTGCTGAGACAATAGCCATGTTTCTTCTCGCCACTTCTTCAAAGTGGTTGCTGTGGAGGTTTCACCTTCTGCAGAAATGCAACATGCTTGTACAGGAGCCAATTGTACGTGGATATTGGTTATTAAACACAGATAAATCTATTAAGATAGCACAAAATATTTGGAAGGTCAGGAACTGCAGTAGTGTTTGCGTAGGCGTGTTATACAGTATGCAGTGAGCGGCAAAGGTATTCAGCTGATAGCTTGACTAAGGAACAGAAAATGTGTGTGCAGCGTGGTTAAGCTTTCTATGGAAGTAATCTTTTAATTTTATGTTTTTCTAACCTATTTTAAAAGTTTTGTATTTTTGTACTTAATCTGGCAGTCTTGCAGCAATGCTTTGATAAGGGTATGAGAGAAGCAGAGCTGCTGGAAGATGGAATGGTTGTAGACTTATGGTGCTGTTGCAAAAATTAGCTAAACTGTTTCCCATACAGAGACCCTTCAGATCTGAAAGAAGCAGCAAATTTCAAATAGCTTTGATAAACGAATACAAAAATGTATTTTTTCATAGACTAGTCATCATAATATTGCAAATACTTATCTTTGGAAATTCCACTTACTCTATTAATTCTTTCAGACAAAGGCACTATTTTATTCAGGTCCTGTGCAAACCCGTGATTTGTTTCAACAAGTAATTTTCCAGTTAATTAAACTTTAGAGAACTGCAACCCATGATAAAAGTCAGCTGAAAAATGAGAAAATTAAAAATATTTGTAAGTAAGTCTACTAGGATGAAAGAAAAATGAGCATGATAAACTTCAGATTGCAGCATAGATGAATGATATATATGCAAGTTTAACAAAAATGTCAGTAGTCATAACATACCTTAAGAGGGCAGACTGGCATTTTCAGGTCCAATGAAGTAAAAGCATTTTGAAGAGGATTTTAAAAGAAGAGAGGATAGAAGATGACAGATGGGGTTTCTAAAACAGGGAATTGCCTGAAGGAAAGTCTGGAAAGGTACATGAGGGAAGGGAATGTAAATTGGTTGGTTAGGTTTATAGAATAGCCTTCTATAACAATGTTATGGCAGGTGGCATGTACAGAGTGGTTATCTAAGAAACCTACTAAGAGCTCAATATTATCTTTAGTTTAGCTTATATAAAATATTATATTTATGATATGAAAAACAGCCAGGTAGGAAAGACACTTCATAAGCTCCTAGACCATTGAAAGACTTGTTTTCACATGAAAATCATCAAATCTATAGGGTGTTTTCTTTCCTAAAAATGCACTGTTTGTATTGAGAATCCCAAGTTAACCTTTCAAAGGGAATGTAATTAAAACAGTGTAACTTAACATTTCTCTTTTAAGCTCAGAAAGTGTGGAATTATCTTTCTAAATTAGGAATTAAGCCTTGCAACAGGCTGCTGTTAACCTGCTATGCAGTAATAATAGTGTATAAATATTTGAGAAGTAATCCTGTTCTTGAAAGAAGTAAGATTTTCCCCTGATTAATCCAGGATATAAATGTTTGAAGATACCTATTTCTCTGCTGAATACTCAAGATTTGAAACATTATATGACAGTCCTTTAATTCTCTAAGGCTGTGTTTAAAAGCCAAGAAAAGCAATCAAGAAAGCAACCAAACAAGAATGAATTCTCCTGTAATGACTAATAAGAAGACATTTGTGTACACAATATACTGGTTCTGGGATGGGATTCTTAATTCAACAGGCATTAAACACTTCCATGATTTTGAGTATTATAGAAGCTTGAGTAATGCATACAATAACTATTGAATTACAAAGTGCTCAGGCATGATGAAACAGAGTTATTTGTATATGCAAAAGTGAAGTAAAACACAGCATCTGCAGGCTTTTTCCCCATAACACTGTATGCACACTAGTATTACCCTTGTACAAACATCAAGGGAACAGTATAAATATCACACCTACTCTACACTTTCTGAGAGAACATTTAATCCTATTTTATGGCAGCACTAGAGAAGTAGAGTTGTGATCGTCACAGTTTAACACAATCTCAACTGAGTACAGCAGTACTGCTGGCACAGCTCCGAGAATAATCTTCCAAACTACTGTGCTGGTTTCAGGCAGGAACAAACTCCTTCACAGTGTGGACGGCTGGCCCAGAGCAGTCAAGGGAGTGTTTCATTCCATGGTACATCAGGCTCAGCACACACGTGCAGTTGTGAGGCAGGAAGTGGCCTGGGAGGCGTCATTAAGACTTTGGCTAGCTTGGTAGCTGCATCGTTTGCTCTTGGCTAGGTTGTTAGCGCTGGGGTGGGCTCATTCCTTATTGGGTTGGGGAGTTGGATGGCTTTTGTCTCAGTTGTATTGTTGCCCTGGGGCTGTGGCTCTGGGGCTCTCAGGCTCAGACTCTCACTAGTCAGGACCTGGTTGTGTATCAGTCAGAGGGTGGTGAGCAATTGTATCATATGTTCTATTTTAGATTAGATAGATATTTTAGATTAGATTAGATATCAGGAAGAAATTCTTCACAGAGAGGGTGGTGAGGCACTGGAACAGGTTGCCCAGAGAAGCTGTGGATGCCCCATCCCTGGCTGTCTTCAAGGCCAGGCTGGATGTGGCTTTGAGCAACCTGGTCTAGTGGAAGGTGTCCCTGCCCATGGCAGGGGGGTTGGAACTAGATGGTCTTTAACGTCCCTTCCAACCCAAACCATTCTATGATTCTATGATTTTTTATTATTTTAATGACTCAGTAGTAGTAGTATTGTCAATATAGTTTTCATTTATATTCAATTATTAAATAGTTCTTCTCTACTTTACAAGCTTTCCTTGTCTTTTCCTCCAACTCTCCTCCTCCTCAACTGTGGGGAAGGGGGGAGGTGAGCGAATGGCTGTGTGGTACTTAACTGCTAGATAAAGTTAAGCCAGGACAACTACAGATGTAGATTATGTTAGACAGCTAGTAAAGTGAAGGGGTGCAGGTCACTGCTGCGTATTGAAACAAGCGGCTGAAAATTGTCTTTTGATGACCTGGTGCGTTGACATGATGTCCATGTTGGCTTGGAGGTAACATTTGACAGCAGCACAGGTAAACTGCCCTTCTACCCTGGCTTTTGAGGTTTGCCAGTACCAGTGCCTGCCAGCCTAAGTGCCTTCGCCAGGTACACTGCACAGGCAGTGCTTTCCTTGCCACGAAGACATGCTTTGTGCTGAATTTCTGAGCATTGTGAGGGCCGAGGAGAGGAATTGTCATGTGTTTCATTTTATGACCATTTGACTTTACGATCCACTTCTGGGTCCTGTCACAACGTGTAGTTGTAAAAAACCAAAGCAGTCTCTTTCAGTACCTACAAGCCAACCGGATCCCACGGATCTCTGTATGCGGCAGGGAGTTTCCAGATTACATGCATTAATGAGGAATAGGAAAAGAGATCAACCTTTTTAGGAGCTTTCATTCTTCTGAATTCTCAAGGATTTTCAGAATAGGAGGCTGAAAAGCTGTGGATTTATGGCTCTACTGATGATCACCTATGTACAAACCTTTCATCCCTTGCAATGGTATTGGCATTGAGGGGACTTCTGGAAATGTTACTGAATTCTGTGAGCCATTCATTGCTGCAGGGTGCAGGTGGGTGTAAATGGTCCTCGTGAGGAGAAATAGCACAGTAAATGGGGGTCATTCTCCAGATGAGGTTTAACTGAGTTTTACTGGTTCCAGAAAGCAAAAGTTTCTTTCTCAGGTTATGAATAAACAGTGTGAGTTTTGTAGAGAATTATTATAGAGATGCCCAGTAACATGCAAATACTATTTTTAAATAGAGAGTGCTTTTGGTCATTGCAGTCGCTTTTATATATTACTTCATCATTTTTTTACGTTTGTTTTTTAGAATGAATTTAGTTGTGTGTGACAAAAATCAAAACTACGAAGTTATCCACTGAGAAGTGCTGTGGATGATATTATGCCATATATGTTAGATATTATTTCAAAACCACATTGCATTATTATGTTTCTGCAAAGGAATACTTGTGGAGAAGAACAATTAAAATGAATGCTATTCTGTGCTTCAAGATGCACCTGTGCCTGATTGGGTTGGTGTGTTTTTATGGGTTTAAATGTCTTGATTTTACTGCTGCTAGGGTGTTTTCTCTCTTGGTACTCTGCTGTAATAAAAATATAAGTCTTCAAGATTTTCCATAAAGACAGGGCAGACATAGAATTCAGAAATAAGGTAATTTCCTTCCTAAAGATGAAACTATCTTTGTGTCACTATTGAAGCAAGAAGCTTCATGACCTAAGCTAATCATCAGGTAGGGTCAGGAAGACATTATTTTTTCTTTTATGGTACAATATCCTCCTCTTGAGAGGGTTGTACAAGTGTTCTGCCTTCCGCAGAAGCGCCTGACATAAGCCACTCCAGGGGAAAAAGTGTGAGAAGGAGTCTTAGGTGACCTCTTCTTTAAGAAAATCTATGATATGAAATGCTGAAAAAGTCTTTTCTATCAACAAAAATGCAATTTCTTCTTTAAGGAGTGAGCCTTAGAAAGACTTGAGGAGAGTCTTGTAATTTTACAGTGTATATTCAGAGAAGATATTTCATTGACAGCACTGATGATCAGTTCTGCTGGAAAATTTCAGGCTCTATCATGTTTTCATTAAAAAACATAAAATTTTATTTAGTTTCTATAAGAACCGGACCAGGTTTTAACTGTTTTTACACTGACCATTACAGAACATGTTAGCCATGTGCTTTTGATTTTCAAATTTGTGCAAAACTGACTAACTATAGAAATATTTATCAAACAATTGGTGTATTTAAATTGTATTTCAGACTTGAGATTATTTAACAATTTCCCAACACTCTTCTAACTTTTCTAAGTTACAATATTTCTAGTGAGACATCCTTTAGGCGCTCATCTAGTATTACTGCATCATTTCAAAATGGAGGGAGTAATGAGTCTCCAACCTTAAATACACATGCTTTTCAGTCTTAAACAAATCTTTATTTTGTGCACAGAAGTAACTTATTCCTTAATATGTACTTCGTCAGAGGCAAGGTTCCCTAACAAGACTTTCTGATCTGAAAACCTGACTGTTAAGCTCCCTGTAGATATTCTGATCTTTGTTCTGCCTCATTAGTGAAATTACATATTATTCAAAGTTAGAGACCTGTTTATAGGACAGAAAGGAATCAACGTTTTATCTTGCCTCTTATACTGAAGCAGCTGATGTGAAAATCTAAAATTCAGAGGACAATATGTTTTAAAAGTTAAAATAGGTAACTGGAGTTCCACTTCCCTATTTGGTCACTGGCAAAAGCTGTCTTAATATTTAGGTGATCACTGAAGCTAACATCACGTTAAACTAACTTACTGTGTGCTTTGTTATGTGCTTTGCTGGTTTTGTGGAGGCATTTTCCAAGGCTATTAAGTATACATCAGGTGTCTGCATAAAGACGTTTCTTGCATTTTTTTCACAAATTATGCTAGTGGGTTATTTTACTAAGGTCTGTCTTAAACAAAATACCTTCACCTGCTGCACAGAAGGACTAGTGCATGTCCTGCAACTTGTTGGGATGCCATGTACAGAACTACTAATAAGATTCTGTGTCCCTACTAGATGTACATCACATCTTTTTGATATACCTCACAGAAGAAAGTACATGGAACTATGTGCTGAAGAGCTCATGAGTTTCTCAGCCATCTTCACACCAGGCAGTAGAAAGGTTCTTGAGTAACTTCAGTGTCAAGAGGTACTGAGTGCAGGAACATTTCTACAGACTAATGGTATGGATTTTTTCATAGATGACTCCCTAAGAAAGTTGTACTCTTTTCATAGTAGGCTGTAGATCTTCAGAGGAAAGGCATAAAAAAGGCATTTCTCCACCATTTAGGTCTGAATGCTTTTTCTTCACTTTGTATCAGGGATGGAGCAGACCCACAATGAAAACAGCAGTGAGTTAGTGCAGAAGGAGATAGCATCCTGTGGCAACAGGACTTTAACTCCAACCTAGAACAAATGAGTAGTTCTTCTCTCTAAAAGGTACTCTCTTCTATGGAAGGAAGACACTGTGGGATTAAAACCAACCAACCAACCAAACAAACCAAAACAAACCAAACCAAAACAAAACCAAACCCCCCAAAGCAACAACAGCAAAAAAAAACACAACACAAAAAAAGTAAAGAAATCTCATGGACTGAAATGAAAAATGTGTTCCTGCTTGTGTGAACTGTGAAGCGTGAACACCTTTTGCAGTCACACAGCCAAGGAAAAATTGCTTGAAATAGCTAACCAGCAAGCAAAACCCACAGTAAAAATCTCAAGTTGGCTACTTCTCTTTTTCTGCTGAGTTGAGATGAATCTTCATTTTCAGTTTATTGAGAAACTTTCATAGATTACAGCCATTTGGACACTGTTGGATGCTCAGCCTGAGTATTCAATAAATTTCAAAAGTATTTGCTACATGTTTTCCCTTTTATTTCCAGTAACTGTGTTACAAAAGGCTGATAGAAGTGGTTATCTTTTTCATTCATGCAGAGTATTTCTAAAACTTGTTGTCAAAGTTTCTTCACACAAGGAGCAAGCAGCCAAGACTTGAGGGAATAGTGAGGGAAATTACTCCAGCCAGCAAATTGTGATTTTTGATTATGATATTGACAAAATGTCATTCTGAATCCGGGGCAGTGAGGTTCTACCCTAATAGAGATATTTTGGGGAGGCAGAAAGAGACACACAAGATTTCAGGTTTGCTTTAAGTGTCTTTCTCATTTATGAAACAGTGACTTGAAGATACTGGTCTTGATCTGTGTGAGTACTTCTAGCTCACATATTCATTTCTCTTTTATTCCAGCACTGGAGTAACTTACATATAGTTTCACCATTTCACTTTTCTCATGTAAATCAGGTTGTATGCAGCATAAGAACCCATAGGCAGACCACACAGGCTCATGACAGGTGTCTGCTGCAGGTAGAACCAGTTGTACTTCAAAATCAGTAACACTACTAATAGGCTAACTACTATTTATTTCAGAGCTGGATAAGGCCCTAGAGAATCCAGGGTCACTGAGTGGGAGAGGGAGAAAACAATTTCTCAAGAGAGAATTAACTCTGCTATTTTTTAAGCTAAACATATTATATATATTGCGTACATGATATAAATATATATTTTACCTCCTTGAAGGGAAGCAGGATGGAGAAAATCACATCCTGTTTGAAACATCATCTTTTTTCACCATCTATTACAGACATCACTTGGCTGCTCTGAAGAGCGGCTGTTGCCACATTTATAGCCTTGAAGTGTTCCTGTCATGCTTTTATGTTATGCTGTAACTTAACGCACAGAATTTCTGTTTTCAGATTAACAATGAACGTGCTCTCACCAGTTCTCACCATTTACCTTACCATTTTTGCTAATTGTTCGAATCAACTCTTAAGATCCACTCTATTTTTAAATAAGAAGAGCCTGTTTTTAAAACACTATCCACCCATGTGGTGAAGCCTGTCGCTTGTGATGCATTAAAGGGTTCAGAACTGATAGGATTTCCTTTTGCTTGCTTCTCTTCAGGTGGAAAGCACAGCAATGTTCAGCCATAGGATAGAATGTACCGGTTAAACCAATAAATATCCCATATGCCAGTCACCAAAGTGTCTTGGAGCTTTGCTGTTACAGTCAGTGCCTCTACTGCATGTGATTCATTTCCTAAAGTACTTTCTCTGTACCTTGAAATAAGATGAGTTTTACACGTGTCCTTTTCTGCTGTAGGTTCACCCTGACTCTGTCACTTTATTTAGATTGATTTTGTTGTACTCTGCAGGGCCCAACATAAGCTCTCTTTTATCTCTCAGTCTTCAGTCAGAAGAGGAGAAGATGCCTGGCACGACATCAAAGAATTCTGACATGGATGTAAAGTGAAAAACACCAAGGAAGGTGGGAATATATGAGGACAACTCAGGGAAGTATGTTTACCAGTAAATTACCCTGCCTTTCTCATATTTGAGAGATCAGTCAGCATTAAAATTTACACTATGCGTGCTTTCAGCAGTGCTCACACAGCCATATTTAGGTGGGTGTCTGAGTCCTTCATGTGAACAAGGGCGCAAGCCCAAGCTGCTGCCAAGTGCTGCATCAACTCCACGTGCTGCTGCCATGGTACGTGGCTTTGCTAAGGTGATGGTGTAACTGGAGTTCCAGATGGCCATTCAACAGCTATCAGAAACAGAGACTCAGGGGTGTCATTAGTATCTTGTGGAGTGTGCCCTGATCATGGTGTGGAAGGTCCACAAAGGCACTTTGGAACAGATTTTGGTACTACCTGCTCTGTCTTTTAACACCTGCTGGTGGGAAGTCGCTACTCCACTGGTTCCATCAACACAAGGGGTATCAGGAAGGATCTGTACCTTTTTGTTAAATAAAAACTGAAAAAAAAAGGAGTTTATGTCAAGAGATAGAATATAATAGTCCTGCTAGGAAAGACTTGGGGTGAAGGAGGGATGTTAATCTACCTGTGTTACTTGATTAAGATGAAATACAGGTTATAACTGGGGAGAGTTAGACCGTCACACAGGAATTTGCCATCTGGAAAGGTTAAATACTTTTCGCCACTCTTCGTTTGATGACATACCCTTCCCACCCACATCACAGAAACCACCATCACTAAGAACAGCACAGCTGGAAGGAATTGTAACGATGTGTGCGTGGGTGTCTGTAGGCTCAGAACGTGGTCCTGGGAAGATTCTGAGAGCTGGATACCAAATCAGCCCTGGACTGGATTTTCCACAGATGAGAACAACTTAAACATCCCTATGTAAGGCATTTTAGCATTGTATTATTGGAAAGCTCTGAAATGCGGTGAGCAGAAATGGCTGTTACATTGATAAAGCTGACGGGCATCCTAGGTTTCTACAGATCCAGAAGATAGGTCTAAATACACGGTATTGAAGGCTCTTTTGTAAAGGTCTCTTTGTTCTGTTTTTTACAGGCAAGTGCTTCCTCTGAAGCTGTTGTTTCTGGCATTTGATGCAGACTTACTAAAAATTCCTAAAAGGAGGCAATGATTTCTCATAAATTAGGAGGTGCAAAGTGTGTGGTGATGATGGTCTGTCATCACATAGAAATGCAAATGAAAAACATAATGTAGGAGCTACAATTAATTTTTCTTGACATGGCAGTTGTGTTCCTCTAGCATACAATGCTGGTGAGTGGCCAGGTCTTCCGAACAGGCCTCCATCGCTTTACTGAAGTATCCTAATTAAGACAGATGGAGGACTGGACCTAGAGGTACATCCTTGTGCAGACACAGGACAGTTCACCCTGAGAGGGAGGGATTTCTCTCCACAGTGGCACTGCAGCAGCCACTTTGTGAAGCCAGGTCTGTAAGTCTGAACAGTGCCATCTCTCTTGAGGTGTCAGGAGGTTTAGACCATGGAGGAAACCAAAGGATCTAAAAGCACCACTGAGTTTAGTCTCTGCAAGCCCTTTTCCAGCTAGTCACTTGGATGTTCTTTTCTTGCGAGATGTCCACTATAACCTCTGCATCATTGCAAAACCCTCTATCCTTTATGAGCCTGAATAGTAAGGTTATGTATGGATTTTTTGTGTATATTTAGGGCGTGAAAATAGAAATAAAGAATGGCAATAGAAATAGCTGAGGAATAACTGGTAGCATTACCATCAAACCTTTAACTTTCAAAAACAAGGCTTTCTGTTTCCTTGTATCTAGGATAGGCTGCCATCCTTCTTTTGATTTTGGAAAGCGTATGTTTCTCTGTATAGCATTGACAATGTTAGTTTATAACCTCCTGTGTTCAGGAGACTATCTACCTGCTGTTAAATTCTGCATATGCCTATGTGGGTGTCTCTGAAAAGTACATTGAACGTTAAACTCCTACTAGGACACCAACATAACCGCTCTGAATCTTGCCAGAGAGACTTGAATTTGCAATTTATGCTGTGAAAGTTCATTGTATACCAAGTTTGGCTAGTTTCAGTCGTGCATCTTCAGTAAACGTCCTTTGCACATATCTGTGAAACTGCTCACCAGCAGCAAACTCTCCCAGGGCTGACCTTTAAAGATATCCAGAGATGACGTGTCAAACCCAGCATTCCCTTTTCTGTAAGATTCACTCATATTTAGGCAGTTCTCACATTGCTGTTTTGGATACTTCTAATCTCCTTCAGTTGAATAGTTTCTTTTTATTACATTGTGCAAAATGTCATAGTTAAGTCCTTAGATACATAAATATAAAATTATAGAATTTCAAAACTGTTAACATAAATAGAATTCAGAAAAATACTTTAGTGAGTCACACAGGCACACAGACATTGCCCTTAATTATCTCACTCTCACACTGAATTAATATTTTGTTGTGCAAGGCGACTGGTGAATAACATATTTTGCACCTTTTTTTAATACCTAAACCTATCCTTCTCAGACAAATTATAAAATATGAAACTAATAATAATTAAAATATAGGACATGAATTTTTATGAAAAGAAGCAATTTAGTCAAACAGCTTCAATTTTCCCATTATAGTGCATTGTCATTTTTTATATTGTAAAAGGAACTACTTATAAAGGTTTCTAAGACTCCTTTTCCAGAGTGCAATCCTCTTTTCAGTGAATACGGAATACTACAAAGTTCAAACAAAATGCATTTCTAATGCACACCACATGTCTCATGGACACAGTATCATGATACTTAAAGTTAGATCTGCATGCTATGCTTAGCTTCTTGAACAGAAATGTTGTGTAATTTCATTAAGGAGAAAGGGTTTTATGAGCGCTTGATGATCACTGCAGTGATGTATTTGACAGTAAGTCCAAATTCTGTTGTTCTCATATGAAAATCCTCATAGGTTTTGAACTCAGTAGTGAGATGGAGCAGTCTGTGACTGTGGATCTTTCTGAAATTGTTCCTTTCTGGCCCTTAGGCTGTGGAAGCTCTAAATGGTTGGAATCGAAACTGGATAGTTTATGGAAGAGTTGATATGTCAGTATTTGTCCTGATTCTCAATAAGGTCGCAAAGCTTGGCACTACATCATGTCAATGCTGAGTTTTCGTTTCTTTTATTGTAATGAAGTTGCAAAGACATTGTTTCTTTTACAGCATGTCTGAAATTTCCAGGTCTAGGTATATGGTCCAATAATATTTTATTTCAGGCAGCAAAAAAGGTATACCCAGTGAAGAGAATGTGTTGGCTTTTACAGAGCTTATGTTCTAAGGCCAGGGTTTTTTTTAGTAAGACTAGGATGACAGTACAACCTTTCCAACATTATAAATTAATACTTTTCTCTTGCACATTAAATACTTTCTACTTAAACTATTTTATGTATGATATATGGATGTTTATGTAGAAGATATTGCAGTGTAAGTATTTTCAGGAGACTATAGTTTGCAGAGAATTTGAATTGTTACAGAGTTATTCCCCTCATCTTTGCTTTGCTAGCAATGCTGGCTCACTAACTCAGTAAGAATTAATATTATTAAATCTACTGTAAATTATTCCAGTTTAATCAAAGTTCACCATGGTATTTATTTTATTTTCCATTTGTTGCCTAAACATTTGCTGGAGCAATGTACAAATAAACTACTCCATGGGATGCTCAAGCCCCTATCCAAATTCATAAAAGCCATCCTCGTTAACAATGAACTAGACAGGAAAGTAGTCTGACCATTTGAAGGTGTGTTAATTTTCCCCTTTGATGAAAATGTTTCAGAAAACTCATTTTTTCTTTCTTGTTGCCCATTTCTCTCTCACCTGTGACTTTCAGCTAGAGGATTTCTTCTTAATTTCAAATCTTTAATAAAAGGTGGAAAAAAACTCTAGAGCACCTGACTCTAACTCTAGTGCAAGTGCGAAACCCCAGTTTTGTGGTGTTTCCATGTGAAAAGTCATCCCTGTATATCTGTTTGCAGAATCAGAACTATAAGGATTTTTCTGATAGCATGGTTACGTAGCAAGACATTTCCCTGGATAGGAACAATCTTTAAAAATCGTTCCACACTTACTAGATCCCTTTCCTTGCTAATATAACTTCATGGATGCTCTTGTTTATGAACCTGGTTACCCGTTACTTTAAATCAGCTAATCATATTATACTTGGTTAATCTCAAGCTTTGTTTATCCAGTTATCAGTCACTGTGGAGGGTCTTGGGTGTTTAATACTGATCTAGCAGAGTCCAGTGAAGTTAGGGTAAGTTAAATAGCCAAAAGCCAATCTTTCCTTCAGCTCTTCAGAGTGGTGGGTTTTGTGACACTGTTGTACAGCCATGATCTTTCAGTGGGGGAAAATAACTCTATCTCTGTCATGTCCCATTATGTAAAAAGCAAATAATTTAAAGTAAGAAAACAAATAACCTTTGCAAGTCTGGTTCATTCTCTGTAATTTTTTCTTTTTTTTTCAAGGGGAAAAAGGGTATTTGTCATTATCTATTTGCACACAGCTCTTGGAAGTGAAGAACTGGTTTCTCTTTCTGCCACATCCCCCCTTCACTTTTGTTTAAAAGAACCCACAACAGAAAGGTAAGAGAAGACAGGGAGGCCAGGCTGATTTGTTGGGAATGAAGCAGAAACAGTGTAACTTTTTTTTTTTCCATATCAGTATTCATGCTGCAGGGGTGAGTGCGGTAGAAAGCTACCTATTATTAAAGTGAATAAATGCAGAAGTTGCACACTCAATATGTTTATGTCACAGAAGTCGTCCATTTGTATTTAAAATTAAAAATACTTGCATACATGGGGATTATTTAAGATAAATAGATTTAATATTTATGCAAATACACTTCAAATACTGCTGGTGATATGTGACAAGTATCTTTAAGACAAAAAAGCTTTTTGTTTTGTAGCTACTCTAAGACAAAAACACCCTTTCACAAGTTTTTATCTTTCTTCTAGGATTGGAGAATGATGATTATGTTAAACCTGAACACTCCTACTAAGCCAAGGGCAGACCAAATTAAGTATGTTTGCCAAAAACACCTCCTGGGGAAGACTTTGTACTTTAGACAAATTCCCCTTCTCTTTTCTTCTTGCACTTCAGTTTCTGCCTCAGTTCATGCCTGTGGCTCCTAGAGGCAGTTGTATCCATTTCTGCTGGGTATTCTTGGTTTGCTTTCTTTTTTGCTATGGTGTCCAGAGGCCAGAAGGTAAGCACAAGAATAAAGCAAGCTGAAAAATCAGTTCTGGGTTAAAGAGAAAGGGAGATTTTTAAAGTAGAATAGGCGAGGAGAGAGAAAAAGGTGAAAGGTCAGTAAAAGAGCGAGGCAGAAGGCAAACAGCAAAGGGAGTAGGTCTGGGTGAGTAGCGAGCTGGGTGTGACTGCGAGATGGATCTTTGGACTGCTCCCATCTCACTAAACTGGAGGGAAGGGATCACTGATCTGTATGTTAATCCTAGAGATGTTACACCAGTGGGTGCTCCCCTGAACAAAGGAATGGGTCCTGGGAGGAAAATCTGTCCTCAGTTGTACCTGCTTGGAAAAATAACAGGAATTGTCTGCCCATTAGATGCTGTTTCTCCATTGCTCCTCTTATACCACAAACAAACTCAAGGTGCAAATCAGAAAGTCAGTAAAGAAAATTACACTTTTCTTGAGGCCATAAAAATGAAGCAATGACAAAATCTAAAAGGATGGAGGAAGAAGAGAAGATAATGGCAGTGGAAAGGAGAGAAAAATAAAACAATGCTCTTGGGATTGGGGTATTTGCACACTGATGCAAAGCTACTGGAACATACTGACTACACCACCCTTGCTTTTCATTTGTGTATTAATGGCAGACAAGCAGGGATATCTGTTGAAATCTGCATGTTTGATAAGCTCTTTCTTTCTTTAGAAAAAAGTGGATGAATTCATGTCTACTATTATTATGTGCCATTATATGATTATACTGCTGTTATTATGTGCCATTATATGATTATACTACAGTTAAGGCAATACCACTTTGTGTTGTGGAAAAAGAGCTTCCAGAATAATTGTACTTTTTCATTACATCTATTTCAGAAAAGACATGAGAAATACACATTACTTTTAGTGCACTTTATATTAATGTATAGAGTGACTCTAGCTTTGAACTCTATTTTTGGTTTTTAAAATATTCTGCTGTGAATCAATGTAGTTACATTGCCACAAAACTGCATGGCTCCTCATGCCCAAGAACCTTATCTTGTCATTATCTGCACCCTTTACTGCCATAATAAGAGCAGAGAAATGCAGCAGACCGTGGTGTTCAGCAGAGTTGTGCTGGCTTGCTGGAGCTGTGCATCATTTAGTAAGATCATAACGTGGTAATATTTGAGGCAGGAGAACTTGTACCTATGAGAGGTGTTGTGAGTCACACTCCTCATCACGAAAGAAAAATAAAAAAATAGTTCACTGTTACTGATCTAAGATACTGCTGTTCTCTTGCTGCAAGAATGAGGCATAATTGTCTTGGGATTTGCTGACTTTACTGGTCAGCCTTGACTATGTTACTAGTTCTGTGAACAGCAAAGCAGTCTTGTTGGGTATCTTTTCCTCCCCTGACTGTTTTTAATTTATGTGGTCTTTGCAATAGAAGTCTGTAGTGCCTTATAATGTCTGTAAGGTTGAAATGATGCTCCCATTTCAAAGTGAATCTATGATAAAACTGCTTACAGAATTCTAGGAGAAATGGCAAATACCTCTACGTGTCTGTTAATTTACTGGGTGTATGCCACTTGACATGTGATACATGTAGATACTACATAACAGTACCTTCTAAACTTCATGCCATGCAGTACCAGGGGAGAAATATTCCAGAAGTTTCTTGTGAGTCAAGTAGTAGAACTGCAAGACTAGAAAGTTTTTCCCTGCCCAAAATTTCCCAAGTGTGAGACAAGTGAATGAACTTCACTGTTTGGTATGGAAGTGTGTCCTGATACTAGCTAGATTCTTCCTCCCAAATGAGCAGGCCACTGCCTTGTAAAAAAAAAAAACAAAAAAAAACCCCCAAAACCCCAAAACTCTCAGAGTGGACAGTTCTTGAATATGCTCCAGTTTAGCCATAAGCCCTCCCCAGTTCTGCTGGCTGTGGGATTTACAGGGAAATATGGATCCCCCTTTCTACAGTCATTATGCCAATTCTGTGACAAAGACCAAATAATGCTTAACACACACATCGCTCCTTTTGCAAAAGAATACTGGCATAACATTTTTTTTTGGTTTTGAGTCTGTATCCAGCAGCCAGTGCACTCTATGACAGATACATGAATCAGGAGTAGGAAAGCATGACAGTTCACTTGGAGACACAATCTACTGGAAATGCATTTACTCTTCTGTATTTCTGTATTTTTGATGTATTTCTGCTCTTTGGGGTTTTTGCATACTCTGCTTGTAGAAGTTCTTTGAATCACTGTTTGGATCTTCAAAAAAGAAAAATTTACTTGCTGGGACATACCCAGAGTAAAGGACAACACCAAGCTGTGTGATGTGG
>NW_010246264.1:0-477 GCF_000690775.1 Eurypyga helias
ATTCTGTGATTAAGTTGAAATAATTGTAAATTAAACTTTCTTGGCAGCTGAGAACTTTGCCATTTAAAAATGTGAACTAATATCTGAAGAGTTTCATGTTCTCAGAATTCTTGGCTTCGAGGGAACGCAGAGCTTCAGGAGCAGAAAAGTCGTTAGCGTCAGCAAAGCCCAAGAGCTGAGCGTTGGTACCCCTGCAGGCTGCGTGGTCGTCACGCCTCGCTTGACCTGAGCTGCGGCGGTTTCACACACCGGTTTGCTGTAACGTGCATGGGGTTTCTTTTCCTTGGGTTTTGTAACCCTTACTGCTGATTGAGACTTAATTCACTGATTAATTCATTTTTTGGTTGCATGTGCCAGTGCAAGTAACAGGAGGGAGTAGCGAAGCCCTGGAATCGTCACCGTCAGTGTGGCAGGAGCACAGTGGCACAGCACCACCCCGCTGATTTGCAGGGAAAGGGGATTTAGAGGAGCTGAACT
>NW_010246264.1:504-1669 GCF_000690775.1 Eurypyga helias
GAGGCTTCCGCTGAAGGGAAGAGAGATGGAGCCCACAGTTTTAGCCATTCCTCATGTTTCTGTGGAGCATGGCGTTTCCTTTAGTGTTTGGTATTACCAAGGATTGCTCCTAAGGCATCCTTGCTTCCCAGGGTCTTTGAGTTACGACACTGAAGCGGCAGAAGCTCCTACAGCGGTTCGGAGCCGGAAGCGAGCTTTTGGGGATTTCTCTATCTCCAGTATCCAACTGACGTGGTTGCGGCAGCACGGTTTGTCGCCGCACGCTGTTCTCTCTGGTCTGGGTCCGTTTTTTTCTGATGCGTAAATCTCCCAAAAGCTAAAATTTCCTGGATTATTCCTGACATCTGGCAAGTCTGTTGTAAAGCAATGCTCACGGCTTCTACCGTCGGGTTTCTTCAGCTTCCCGCAGCATTCCGTGTGCGTGCGGCACTGAATAACATCAGAACCGGAGTTTGTTACCAGGCAATTCCAGAGCAGGAAAATGCCTGGAGACCCAGATTTCTTGACTCGTTAACTTCCTCATTAAGTAATAAGCGAGGCTCGGGTTGGGCAGAGCTGTGCTGGGGCGGACGTTTCTTTCCCAGGAGTTTATATTAAACCCTCGGATGAGGAGCAACCTGCGTGCCGCCCTTTCCCGCCATGGGCCGCGGTAGGGCGTCGGCGGGAGCTGGGCGGTTCCTGAAGTGGCTCGGAAGCGCAGGATCCTGCCCGTGGGTGCCGTGTGGCGTTGGGCGGCAGCTCTCTGCAGGGCGGGACACAGCCGGCTGCGGCTGGGAGGGCATTCAGCTCTGGGACAGGGTTTTACGTGGGGGAGCGGTGGGTGGTGAGGGACCGGTCTGTCGTTACAGGTCGAGGCCTGTCGGGCTGCGGCAGAGCCGTTCGGTTCTTAAATCCGGTACTTCCGGTGGAAACAGAACTCCTCCTGTGGGCAGTTTTTAAATCCGGTCGGGCACACGGAACGCTGTGGAACGGGCATGCTTAATGGGAAAACCTGAACTTTTTTTGGGTCAGTTTAGTTATTCATCATCTAACCCCACGGCTGGTTTTACTTGAGGCTTTTGTGCCATCTCTCGTGGTGGTGAGCGTGACACGGAGTTGAGTAGAGAGCGCCTGCTGGGTTTTGTCTGAGAGCATCGGCTGTGCGGCAGACGCAGCCATCTGAACC
>NW_010246265.1:0-1622 GCF_000690775.1 Eurypyga helias
CTGGTGGGGCTGAGTGTGCCGGCGCCGTGCCAGAGCCAGCTGCATGGCGAGAAGGGCATTTCCATCCCCGACCACGGCTTCTGCCAGCCCATCTCCATCCCGCTCTGCACCGACATCGCCTACAACCAGACCATCATGCCCAACCTGCTGGGACACACCAACCAGGAGGACGCGGGGCTGGAGGTCCACCAGTTCTACCCCTTGGTGAAGGTCCAGTGCTCCTTGGAGCTCAAGTTCTTCCTCTGCTCCATGTACGCGCCGGTCTGCACGGTGCTGGAGCAGGCCATCCCGCCGTGCCGCTCCATCTGCGAGCGGGCACGCCAGGGCTGTGAAGCCCTCATGAATAAATTCGGTTTCCAGTGGCCGGAGCGACTACGCTGTGAGAATTTCCCCCGGCACGGCGCCGAGCAGATCTGCGTGGGGCAGAACCATTCAGAAGACGGCGGTTCGCCGGCATTGCTCACCAGTGCCACGCCGTTGGCCGGCCAGGGCACCCCGGGCGCCCCTCGTTACGCCACCCTCGATCACCCCTTCCACTGCCCGCGGGTGCTGAAGGTGCCCAGCTACCTCAACTACAAGTTCTTGGGCGAGAAGGACTGCGCGGCGCCCTGCGAGCCCACCCGTCCCGACGGCCACATGTTCTTCAACGAGGACGAGATCCGTTTTGCCCGTATCTGGATCCTCATCTGGTCCGTCTTGTGTTGCGCCTCCACCTTCTTCACCGTCACCACCTACCTGGTGGACATGCAGCGTTTCCGCTACCCCGAGCGACCCATCATCTTCCTCTCGGGGTGCTACACCATGGTGTCGGTGGCCTACATCGCCGGCTTCGTGCTGGAGGAGAGGGTGGTCTGCAACGAGCGTTTCCAGGAGGACGGCTACCGCACGGTGGTACAGGGCACCAAGAAGGAAGGTTGCACCATCCTCTTCATGATGCTCTACTTCTTCAGCATGGCCAGCTCGATCTGGTGGGTCATCCTCTCCCTCACCTGGTTCCTGGCCGCCGGCATGAAGTGGGGCCACGAGGCCATCGAGGCCAACTCCCAGTACTTCCACTTGGCCGCCTGGGCTGTGCCAGCCGTCAAGACCATCACCATCCTGGCCATGGGGCAGATCGACGGGGACCTGCTCAGCGGCGTCTGCTTCGTGGGCCTCAACAACATCGACCCTCTCCGGGGCTTCGTGTTGGCCCCGCTCTTCGTCTACCTCTTCATCGGTACCTCCTTCCTTCTGGCTGGCTTCGTTTCCCTCTTCCGCATCCGCACCATCATGAAACACGGAGGGACCAAAACGGAGAAGCTGGAGCGGCTGATGGTTCGCATCGGGGTCTTCAGCGTCCTCTACACCGTCCCGGCCACCATCGTCATCGCTTGCTATTTCTACGAGCAGGCTTTCCGTGAGCACTGGGAGCGGAGCTGGATCAGCCAGAACTGCAAGAGCTTGGCCATCCCCTGCCCGCTCCACTTCACCCCCCGCATGACCCCCGATTTCACCGTCTACATGATCAAGTATCTCATGACTCTCATCGTGGGCATCACCTCCGGCTTTTGGATATGGTCGGGCAAAACCCTGCACTCGTGGAGGAAGTTCTACACGCGGCTCACCAACAGCAAGCAGGGCGA
>NW_010246265.1:1653-1956 GCF_000690775.1 Eurypyga helias
GTGAATTTTTTTTGGGGAGGGGTGTTATTATATATTTTTTATTTTTAGATTTATTAACGTCTAAGGGGTGTCTCTCTTTCTCTTTGATTTTTTTTTTTTTGTAATTAAACCTGTAAATAGCATTTGTAAATTTAATTATATATTTCTATTTAAAACGGAAAAAAGGAAAAAAGAAGAAAAGGGAGGGGAAAAAAGGAGAGGAAAAAAGGAGAAAAAAAGAGAACAGAAGTTGAAAAAGAAGTGAAAAAGGGAGAAAAGAATGAGGAGGGTGGAAAGGGAGGAAAAAAGGAGAAAAAAGGAGGG
>NW_010246266.1:0-258 GCF_000690775.1 Eurypyga helias
AAGCGCTACGGGGGCTTCATGAAGAAGTTGGCCAAGGGGAAGCTGCTCTCCCTTCTGCGTGAGAATGCCCACAGCAAGGGGGGTCTCAGCAAGAAATTCGGGGGCTTTGGCCGCAAGCCGGGGGAGCGGGAGACCCCTGAGGACTACCCGGGGCTGGGGCCGGCAGGAATTGGGGCCGAGGAGCCCACGGGTGCCGGGGCCGAGGGGCAGGAGCTGGCGGAGCTGCACAAGCGTTACGGCGGCTTCATGCGCCGGATC
>NW_010246267.1:0-656 GCF_000690775.1 Eurypyga helias
ACCACCATCGGTTGGGGTTGGCAGCGGCGACACGGACAGAGCCCTCGCAGGCTGCTTCCAGGGCTTCCTCTCCGAGCACGATTTGCTGGAAAACGGGGCTGCGTGCGTCGGGAAGCTCGGCCGACGCAATTCCGTGAGGGGGTGATAAAATCCATGTCTATGATCGGAGGAGGAAGGTGGGTTTTAGCTTTCCAACTCGGATATGCTGTTGGCGTTCCAGCTACGCGTGGACACCGCTTGTCCCAGCGAAAGGTCGGAACGCTCCGTGCGGAACGCTCTTATCCTTGGTTTATCCCTAACGATGGGTGTCCCATCGGGAGTTGGGCGGCTCCGGAGAGTCGTCGTGGGTGCTGATGAAGCCAGGGCTGCGACGGGCTTGCGGGGGGCCTGTATCCCGGGAGAAGGGGCTGACCACAAAGGGTGACGTCCGGAGGTCCGTGACATCCGGAGATCCCTGACATCCGGGATCCCTGACATCCCTATCCCACCCTGGCCAGGGACAACCCGGGTGGGTGAGTTATGCCTTGACCTGACCTGGCTCAGGCCTCCCCGTGAACGAGATCCGTGGAATCGCGTCCGTGAGCGCGCGGCAGCTTCACGGTGCGTCCCTTTGCCTCCTGAATGCTGAGAAGGGGCCACGCGGTGGCACTCGGGAT
>NW_010246267.1:871-1097 GCF_000690775.1 Eurypyga helias
CTGTGGGTGGACCCTTCCCATCCGGGTCCCCCACCACTGTATTGGGGGAGGGGGCGAGGGTGTCTCCCACATATCCCAGGGATCTCCTGGGCTGCTTCCTCACAGCTGTGTCATACTTCCAGCAGACACCCGGTACGTTGGGAGCAAGTGCTGGGGATGATGAGACTTCTCCTGGCTCCTTAGGGATTTCATGTACCTCTGGATCTTGGCTGGGGGGTGGGGGGGG
>NW_010246268.1:0-8523 GCF_000690775.1 Eurypyga helias
CGTGAAGGCCTTTGATTTCGAGGGGAGGGGGGTCCTGGCTGTCCGGGAAGGATTCCGTTTGCCCTGGGGCTTGGATGCCACCACTGAGAGTGAAGTAATCCTGACCGACACGGAGGCAGGTGCTCTGTACCGCTTGACGGCCAACTTCCAGAAGGGGAAATTGAAGAAGTGTCAGATGATCTGGTCTCAACTCATCAGCCCAAGAGGGGTTGCAGTCTCCCAGACCTCGGGTGCCATCGTGGTAATAGAGCACCTGAAAACTCAGGGACCGAACAACAGCAGCAGCCGAGTGAAGATATTCAGTGCAGAAATGGATCTCGTTGGCCAGATGGATAGCTTCGGTCTGAACCTTGTTTTCCCCTCCAAAATATATGCTACAGCTGTGGCCTTTGACAAAGAAGGACGTGTTATAGTAACGGATGTCTGCAGCCAGGCTGTAATATGCTTAGGGAAACCTGAGGAGTTTCCCATTTTTACCCCTCTGATTAGCCATGGGCTTTCCTACCCTGTAGGGCTGACTTACATGGCAAACAATTCCCTCGTTGTTTTAGACAGTGGTGATCATTCAATAAAAATATATAGCTCCACCTGAAGGGGTTTAGATGCTATAGGTTCGAGCTGCTTTTGGCCATAAAGCAAGCAGAGTTCTGGTGTTAGTAGGCGCTTAGGAAGAAGCCATTTTCTGGGCTTGAAGTCAAAGTGCCCTTTTGACCAACGTGCTGTGCTTCCTGCAGAACACATATTAAAATCTTGCCTGTCCATGGGAGAAGACCAGGCTGTTGCAGGCCGTAGTCAGCAACGAGTCAGCTGAACAAATAATTTGGCATTTTAAAACTATTCCATAACTTGACAAACGTTTTTGGTACTTTTTGACAAGTAATTGACATTTGGAATGGAGTAATCAAAGACTAGCACCTGGGAGAGAATGTGATGCATCGGTTATGTCTTCCAGCACATAGTTTTCATTATTGTTCCTTAAACTACACACCTGAAAGGGACGAGTGGTTTCTGTTTCCAGGATTTCTGCACAGGAAGGGAAACTGGCTTGACAAAATGGTAGGAGAAATGGAATCTTCAGTTCAGATCCAGCTAAGACCATTGTGATGGAGGAGCTACTACTGATGAGTGAGTTACGTGAATTAGTGCTCAAAGCCTAGTTTTTTCTATACTGGGGAAACACACTTCTGGGATCACTCTTCTGTACTAGTTTATTCCCACCTTTATCAGAGTTGTACTGGAGCACTTGGTCTTCCTGTATAATGCACAAGTCTGTGTCTTTACCTAGAGATAATTTGGTGTGTGGTTACCAGCGTGGGCACCTTTCACTAAAAGCCCCTTTAAGTATTTGTGTTTAGACCACAAATACTTAGGCATATATAAAACTGAGTTGGCTGGGCTGCTAACACAACTACCCTTGGAAGGTTTCCAATACTGCCTGCCTCTGTCTTGTCATTAATACGGTACTTTTGTGCCCCAAATTCCATGACTCAGTTGAAAATTGAAACGTTGGTGCGGAGTAACAGGGAAAAAAGCCTAATTTTTCTCAGCTTCCAAATGAAGTTTTGTTGACTGTTTATACACAGCAGGTTTAGATCAGTTTGTATTCACTGTGAACGCAAGTTCTGTCACCTTATTGCCCAGTGGAAATTAAGGTATATCTGAATTATTTTGAGAAGGATTTAACACTCCCACTAGAAGTCACTGCTGCATTTTTAGGCATTTGCCTGCTGCTAGAATAATTATTTAGGCTGTTCAGCATTAAAAGGAAGTTAAATATAAATGTAAATGCTATCTGAGATAGGGACAGGCAGGTTAAAATAGCATAAAACTTTGGGGCCATTTATTTAGTCACTGAAATCGTAAATATTAACTAACATAATTTGAAATTCACAGGCAATCTTTCTATCGGTACATTTTTAATCTGGCTGGTCTAATTTTAGGGCATTTAATAACTATGTGTATTGCTGTACCAGTCATTTACCAAATACCTTCAGCTGGAGCAGTTTAGCCCTTTAATTCAGACAATGTATTAACCTGTCTTATGTTAACATTTATATAAACAGAACAAATCTATTAAATGCATCTATTTGTAAAGGTTAATTGAACAGTGACCTGCCAATAAAGTGTGGTTTGCTTACCCTTATATTGAATAATTCAGTGAAAACTCCTCAGATCTTTTTATCATGGGTTTCTCAGTTACAATTCAATTTCTCTGTTGCAGTTGCCCTCTATATGCTTTCTTTTCGTTTGGAGATACCCTGCTAAAGTTGTTGTAGGGCTGTTGCTATTGAAAAATACATGGACTTACACAGTTGGTTTTTTCCATCTTTCTCTGCTGCCAGGCCACACAGTACGTGCTTTTAGTGGGACCAGAAATACTCCTTGGCTATTCTGCCGTAGGAGGTGTATGGCCCTAAGCAGGAGCCCTCTAGAGGAGTCAGGGAGGCAATTTACTCAGAGAAACAGCCCCCTGGATTATATGTTCCTTTCCAGGGGCCACGGAGACATCAATGTTGAGGGATATATTTGCTGTGTTTCAAATGCATGCAATATCATCAATGCTGTATTCATACATAAATAATTTATCGCAATAGCACCTGTGGGACCTGGACCCTTCCTGTGTGAGCTTGCATCTCCTTAAACCCCCATGTGCACCAGGAGCTTGTCTTTGCTGCTGAGCTCACGGATGGGCAAATTTCCTAGCACCTACTGTCACATAGGCAACTTTCCAGCAGCTGAAATGCTGATTTTTAAGTATTTGACTTATGCTGTTTCAAAATCCACAAAAACTCTCATTGTTGCCCATTCTGCTCTTACGTCCTTTGGTATATGACTAGAAATCACTTGATGTTTGGGTTTGTAAGCAAAATAAACTTCGTGCCTTTATTCTATCTCGTCTGCTGTATGCCATCTCCTGCAGTCTCTGCTTTACCTACTGCAAGCAAATCTAGACTTTTTCTGTTAATGATGCAGCTGTTCTCCTTTTGTTATAAAAATTCAGAGTTCTTCAGTGTATAAGGGAAAATGCAGCAGTAAACCTAAAATATTTGTCACACGAGAATTTAAGAGATAATGAGAGACAGAGATCCACCAATATGCAATTAACAAACTAAAAAGCTTTTGATTTTTTTGCTTATTCTTGCCTTTCCCTTAATGCATATAGGCACATTTCCCCTGTAGCTACTGTAAACATCT
The DNA here is from genome assembly GCF_000690775.1 of Eurypyga helias. Taxonomy (NCBI): domain Eukaryota; kingdom Metazoa; phylum Chordata; class Aves; order Eurypygiformes; family Eurypygidae; genus Eurypyga; species Eurypyga helias. The sequence goes on from NW_010246268.1 coordinate 3,196, forward strand.
GTTGTCTTCAGGATGGTACCTTAACGCCATCTGCTTTTCAAAGGACCTGGGAATGCATACGGCTCCTGTCCATCTGCGAATCTGTTGCCATTTAGACACAGATTTCAACAGAACGAAAACGGGTTCCGAGAGGGGGATGGCAGAGGGTAAGGGGCATCTTTAACTAGGTAGGTGATGCTTTTGGAGTGTGACTGGATGTGGTCAAAATGGGGATAGCTAGATGTGTGCCTGCCCTTGGAAAAAAGCGGTCACCCTTTCATCTGGAGCGTAATGTGGGACTGTGTCTAGTTGCTTCATCGGTAATTACCATTGCATTTATTTAAAAATAAAGAACCTAAACTAAACTTTACATAACCTGCACCTCTTGCTTTAACAATTCGGATAAAACCAAACAAATATAACGGACAGTATTCCCCTAATGTCATCTCTTTAGCCCCTACTATAGATTGGTATGTCTGTTATGCACGCACACACTGCAATGCCTATTTGGTTTATTTTTAACCACTGATCTAGGGTTGCTATCATTGCATATAAATATACCAGGGTATATTTACAGTGTTTAGGAATAAAGGAGACAGGGGAGTTTTGAAACTGTGTCCTGTAACAAACATAATTTTTGTTTTGCTTGTGAACAAAAATATTTAAGATAAAGAACATAGGAAATTTGCAGACTGGTGAATAATAAAAAGAAAGAAGTACAGAAAAAAAGGTAGAATTTTCTTAATTTTGGCCATTGTCTTTTTGACCATCTATCTGTTCCCTCTAGGCACATTGCTTTGTACATCAATTTGATGTGAATTATAAACATTTTCACAAAGTGTGGACCTATCACCACCATAGCATATTTTTAACATGGACTGATTTCAGGTGAAGAGGGGACCTCCTGTAATGTCCAGCCCACAAACCACTAGCAGCTGTATAGAGCAAGGTCCATGAAAATGAGAACCTTTCCTTTCGTGAAGGGTTGACAGAGGTGAAAAAGCAGCTTTCTTCCCTGGGACCATGGTTATGGTGCTGTTGCACCCTGCACAAGAGCAATTTGCTTTTATTTCTTTCTTTTCAGTGTTTGGGGTTGAGTTTTTTTTTATTTGGTTTTTCCTAACTCTTCTCAGAGGCCCTTCCTTATAGTTTACAAGTCACCTGTGAGTCACAGTTTGCCTCCAGAAGAGTACAATATAATTAAAACAAAGATATGCATGTTTTGCAAAATGGGTTCTAAACCTCATACTTGATCCAGACATCTTAGGAGAAGTGACAGATCATTCAGAAAGCAGCAAGCGCCTGAGGCCTAGACCCTGTGTAGACAGTTTAAATTTACTGATAATAGGATTTTCTCCCCTCATTACTTTTAGTTCCCCCCTATAAGTACACCAGAAGCCTCTGTATTAAACCCACTGCCCTACTCTAGAAAAGTCTGCTGGGAGATGACTCATAAGGGATTGCCTTTTGTAACCTTCTTGTCAGGTCTGTCATGCAAGTTCTTGATCAGCTCTGTTCAACTCCCGCCCCAGCAATTGCTGTTTGAGTTGCCAGATCATCTTACGCAGCAAGGCTGTCTTGGTTTGGCCATCAGTGTCCAAAAGTGCTTCCATCTGAACGGGGGACCTTCCAGGTGGAACGTATAATAATAAGGTATCAGTCCGCCTCGCCATGCAATGCCCAGCTATTGCCGGGCAGAAGGTTGGCTCAGGCCCACTGGAGATGAGCTGAGAACGTGTACTGTCTGCTTGATTCCTCTTCAGCAAACTCTACTCTTTATGCTACTGAATGCAATGGTGAATTATTGTATTACCTGCATATAAAAATCCCAAATACACAGAACATGTACATCTGTAAACTTGAAATACATTAAACCAAAGACCCACCCAGCATTTTTCCCTTTGCCATGCACTGCTGTGGGTCATACATCAGTCCGGGGGAAGGAATATTTGCCAGTTCATGTTTCTCCATTGAAGCGAGCATTGACCATGCCTCCACCCCACGTTACATTTTCAACTTCATTATCTCAAATAAATGTGCTAATAATATGTTTATATTTGATACTGTTACATAAGCATACAGGCTTTCTCTAGAGTGCTTCCTTAGTATAACCTGTCGGATTCTCATGGACAGCTTCAAAGCTATCTAACACTGCAGAGGTTCTCGGTGAGCAGATGATGCATCGCACTTGGGCCTTTTTCTCACCACTGCTTTCCAAGACATCTACAGATATTTTTGAACTTGGCGCTCCAACCTCTCTTTGAGGCAAACACAATATACATGTTCTGGCCCTGCAGCTGCAGACAGGAGAGCTGAGAATCAAGGGAAGCCTTTGGCAGGCTTGAGATTTCATACTTCCCATTACTCCCTGCCTTAATAAATCAGGTAGAGTCTGTGTTTAATTATCCTCTTCTCTGGGAGTTGCCTTCCTGATTTTGGAAGAAGTTTTGACATTTTATTGATGATCTTGTTTTTACTTTAGTGTTTCCTACAAATCATGGAAATGAGTACTTTTCTAAACCACAATGTATTCCTAGATAATTGCTTCCAGTGTGCCACAAAGGTGTGTGGTTTCAGAGTTTTGAAATGCTCCATAAGGAGGTGCACTGCTGTGAAGCTCCATTGCAGTGATCAAGCTACTTACTTCATATTGAAAGGAGGAAAAGAGGTGGATTGTGAAAAGGAGAAAAAATTAATGAAAGGTGTCCATGGCTTAAGCAGAGGGTGAACTCCACCAAGGCAGAGCACAGAGCACACCCATCATTCCAGTAAAAGGAGTGCATTGTTAAGAGGTCAAGAATTTCAGCCTGGAAAATGGACAAGATGATAAGGGCTGTTGCCTTTTGATTAGTATTGACCTCTGGCAAGGGGATAACCTACATTTGAACAGATTTCCCAGCCATAATTAGACCCTTTTCAGATGGTAATCCTTAGGAGAGCTATCTGTTACTTTCAGCTCTGTATTTGTAGCAAAGTCTGTGGGAAATGAAGATTTGGAGCAAACTAAGCATTTTAGGGAAGTATGTTCCCTACAATTTAATAAATACATATATAATATTTTTCTTGGAGATCCCTTTTAATGTAGGCAAGTTTTGTTCTTTGGTCGCAGGTGAGCACTGAGCTGAGGCAGTGAGCTGAGGTGAGAACAAATTCTGCTTTCATGGAATACATTGGTTTTTAAGTCAGGAAAATATTGCTAGTCAGAAGATTCTGTAAAACATTTTAAATACTCTAAATATAGTTACATGCTTTGTAATGAATAAATGGTACGTAACTTTAAGCAGGATATAGGATTAAAGAGATAAAATTATAACTGGGAAAATGAATGAATTTATTTTGAGAAACCAGGGAAGATGTAAAAAAAATTAAAAAATATGTCCTTTATCAAAACTTGCTTTTAAAACTTCTAATACAAAGATGATGATCTCGAATATCACATCTACATAATCATAGGAGGTAACTCATTTACTGGTTTTTGTTACAAATATAAATAGATAAAAGATAAAACCCATATGAAAGTATTAATGCTTGCCTAGCATGATTTTATGATATAACATGGACTAAGGAATGTAACCAGTATTAACCAGTATTTAGTCATTACTGACCTGCATTGAAAGTAAGAAATAAAGAACAATTGTGTCATTTACTATCACAGACTAAGGAACTAATGTATGAAGAAATACAGTGTCATTAAAGGTATGCCTTTGTAAGAAATCTATTGAAATGAGTCAGATTAAGTATTAAAGTTTTATAATCATCTTCATATGAAAAGGATGTGCCTGGCTCCCTTATTTGTCATTGTCCTTAACTAGGTAGGAAATAGTGCTCTTTAGTGAGTTCGGCACCAACTTCCACTCAACTCACAGCATGATATTATGGAACCAGAAGTATTTCAATTACTTGGATTAGACTTTTTATACTCTTATTATTCCTTAAAGTGACTTGTTTGAGCTGAGGCTTGTTCTGTCATGAACAGTTTATCTGTGCAGTCATGAGTACTGCAAATGGAATTGTCCACGTAAATAAACGCTGCAAGACTGGGCTTGAAGTATGGTAGATTCAGGCTAGTGCATAGGTTTGCCCTGGAGAAGTCTTTGCAACCAGCTTCTTATGACAATTTCTGGGAATGCTGCTTTGGTTTTTTTACGTGTTGAAAGCTCTGCCCATATTTAGACTATATTGTAATTAATTATGACTTTCTTTCAACATCAGAAATCCTTTGTAAAATAAATCTGCTATAATGGTTTAGCTTTTCTTCTTTATTTCTTTGTAACATACCAAACCCTTGCCTGCTTCCTAGGAGTCCATCAGATTAAGTGGATTGGTACACCTCCCTTTTGGGATGTGCAGTTGTTCATTAACCAGCCATCTGGGGCAAGACTTATTCTGGACTGGCATCAGTGGAGGCCTTATACCTGAACTGATTTTGCACATTCTGAAGAAGAGGGTATTGGCCTTAGCCAACACTTTAGAGAAATTATGATGAAATTATAATTACCCCTTGTGGTAAGAGACTCACTGTAGGTTCTAGGTCCCAAGAAGACTATGCAAAAGGATTTCTAAGGTTGCAGGGTAGTTAGACACTTTTTGTTTCAGTTTAGATGGAGAAATGCTGGCTTTTAAAGACCAGGTGAAAAGTTTTTTCCCTAGTATGGCAAAGTGATATTGAAGTTGCCCCAGGCCCAGGATATTTTTATCTTTTATAGGTCTTTTTATCTTTTATTTTATGATGTTCATAAAGCCTATTCAGTATTTGAATGGTGTTATCATTAAAATGCAGCTGATACTATTCTTCTCGTATTTCCACTGTGTCAGTATTAAAAAAACAAACCCACCCACTTAGAAAAACTGTCCCTTGAAGGCAAAAGAAAATCTTCTTTTTCTTGTGTCTCTTTCACTGAAGAAGTAAAAGCCTCACAACTGAATCATTTTCAGGCATCTGTATCAAGCGATGGACTTTCACCATCTTGCTTGTGTTGAACTTGAACCTTAAGTCTTTTTTCTTGAAGATAAGCCTAAATTTTTGATTTCTGAAATTAAACCACGTTGTTCCAATTTGTGCCTTTTGCACAGCCCTCACCGATTTTTCCCAGCTGGTTGTTCAGTCCCCCAAAGTGTCTTTGGGAACTGTGTTTCTCACTGGCCATTGTTTAGGCACAGTGTGTGGTGCATGTGTTCATGTGTTAACTCCACTTTCGTTTCACAGGAAGGGTTAATTGCCCCAGAGGTTCTGCCCATGGTTTTGACATGTTTCTTTTCTAAAACAGCCTTTCATCTTTGCTGTCAGATCAAAGGGAGAAAACCTCAGATCACAATATCAGTGGTGGGAAAGGAATCATAGAATCATAG
>NW_010246269.1:0-632 GCF_000690775.1 Eurypyga helias
GTTAACGCAGCCAAGGGGGCAAGGGGTGCCCCTGGGGAGGGGTTAAGGGACCGCGGGAGCTCTCAGCCCTCGAGCAGAGCCTGCTCCACTGCAACCTGCCCCAGCATCCCGCTGCTCCCTGGATAACCACGTCACATCCTTGGGAACAGCCGAGCGGTGCTTGCGGCCGGCAGCACGTGGCTCCAGCATCGTCAGCAGCAACTCCTTCCCAAAGAGGAGGGAGGGAATCCCAGGACGAGCAGGAGCGGTTCTGCTCATCAGCTGCAAGCCCCGGGGGGGGGGTTGGGGAGCGCATTTTGCGTCTCCTTCCTTTGCAAAGAAACAGAGATTTGGGGCTGGATTTGAATTTCATCCAGAAGAAAAGCCTTTCCTTTGAAGAGAAAGCAGTTGGATTGCTGCACTGTCTCGTCCCCAGATTCCCGTTACAACGGGATTGAGGCAAAGGGGGAGTTGCAAGCCAAGCAGCCCCCTTCCCACTGAATCACCGGCTTATCCTGGGGCTGCCCCATCCCCGGGGCTGGGGTGGCTGCTCGCTCTGCCGGCACAGGGACCCCGGCTGCAGCAGAGCCACCGCTTGCCAAATGAGGGGGCTTAAGGCAAACACATCCCTCGGAGCATCCCCGTGGCCTCCC
>NW_010246269.1:972-1288 GCF_000690775.1 Eurypyga helias
CAAAGGGAGAGCGAGCCCGCTGCGTGTCATTCCAGCGCGGGTATTTATATCCGCCGCCGCCGCAGCATCCCTTTGTAAAGCCAGGGAGCGCGTACAGTCAGGGCTGTCAGCTCGGCGGCGCGTTACAAGTGTTTGATATGGAGATTTTGGCAGGGGGAATGGATGTACCTCGCCGAGAGGTTTATGTAAAATGACAGCTTCTGGAAAACGAAGCACTCGGATAGGGGGAAAAAAAACCCAGAAAGTACAAACAAAAGGGAAGAGAGGCCTTCCGCTCCGCGAGGCCAAAACGGATCTCTCCTCCCCGCCGGCCTGC
>NW_010246270.1:0-472 GCF_000690775.1 Eurypyga helias
GTGATTCTATGATTCTATGATCACCTAGCTCTGGGGTGAGGTACGATGTGAATCTCCGCAGCTCTCCGCTGCTCCAGCATCCTGGATTTCCTGCAGACTGTGCCAGGGCGGTGGGCTGGCACACGGGCTGCCAGCTCCCTCCGCACTAGGAGAGGAGCACACGGGCAAGAGGCGGGAGCCACGCTTTCCGTGGTACATCTGCTCCCTGGAACCATGGCGGGATCAGATCCTTGGTTTTACGGCCTTGCGTGGATAGGGGTATGGAAGGAATCTTGGCTGGGGTGTGAGTGCTGTCCCAGCTCGGCGCTTGTCTCCTCGCTGGGAAAGGCTCCAGGCCCTTGTGCCGCGAGGCGCCGGCGGCACGTGCCTGTGGTGCTGAGGGTTTGAACGACACAAAGGAAATGTCAGGGGGAAATCAGCAAAGGAGTATCAACAATAACCCGTGAGCACGGACGCCCCGTGCCAGCCGCAG
>NW_010246270.1:526-917 GCF_000690775.1 Eurypyga helias
GTGAGCACGGCCGCCCCGCGCCAGCCACAGCTCTCTCGGAGCTGGGTGGAGGTGAAGCATTGCACAGCCGCAGGAAGTTTGGGGTTCGTTGCTGTGTTTCCTTCCAAAACTCACCTCGCAAGCCTCGGGTTTATCTTGGTCGCTCTCATCTCGCCACAGCCGTGCTGGAGGGGAGGAGGCTGGGTTTCCTCTGCAGCCGTTTAACACACGACACGCGGTCACGTCCTCATAACATGGAACAACTGCTCCACCTACTCCTGCCCTGCGGAGTGAATAGAGCCCAAAGCAGAACAACTTGTGCGCAGAGATCCGTGGGCACAGCTCAGGCTCAAAATGCCATGGGCTTTTTCCTTCTGTAGGCCTTTTCCCACTCAAACAGGGAAACAATCCT
>NW_010246271.1:0-1457 GCF_000690775.1 Eurypyga helias
AACAGCACCCAGACCCAACGCCACCAGCACCTCCCCAGCGCTGGCAGCCCGTGCACACGCACCCTTCTGCCTGCAGGGCTCTTCGGCAGATTGCTTTCAAAAGCGCATGAGAAAGAGTGATTTAGGAACAAAGGGACATGTTTTAATTGCTGCCAGATACTTCATGGCATGTTCCGCGGGACTGTTAATAAAGGGCCCGGAGGGAATGGAGACACCAACACATCACGCACAAGACAAGGATTAATGACCCCATAAAATACTCCCTGGTGTACCTTAACGCTAAATTGGCAATATTTATAAATTAAAAATTAACGCTTCCGAGCCTCCTCCTGGCAGCAGCTGTAGTGCCCCAAAACCCCGGAACGAACCAAGCCCAACCCAAGGAAACGGCACACTCGCCAGGCGTTTCCTTCTCCATCAGCTCCAGCCCCTGGTAAATGACAGATGGAAGTCGGCATGACCGGGCTGGCAGCAAACTTGTCATTTCCGAGCTTGTCCTCAAGATACGCCATAATATATTGTTGATATTGATGTTATGTTGACAATCCCTTGACCCCGCAAAATTTCACAGAAGAAAAACGCATCGGCCATGGGCTGAACGGCAATTTTTTTTAATGGCAGGCCAGCGAAGATTGAAGGAGCGGTTCCCAACCGTGCATCAATCACTGTTGCTCACTGCCTCCAAAACTGAGGAAAAGTGTTTGGGAAATGACAGCATTTTTAAATTTACCCAATCAAAAGGTGGTTTAGCCTAAAACTCTAATGTCAGACTCTCACATTTGTCCACGTTGTTTTGACGAAGAAAATCGTGTTTTGCGGAAATTTGCCTTGCCAAAATGAGATTCCTTGAAGGCAGCGGGATGGAAACTGGGGAGTCAAGGCTTGTTCGTTCCGGGCTGGCCAGGGGGCGGTTCTGTTTCATGAGAAATCACAGAATCACAGAATGGTTTGGGTTGGGAGGGACCTTAAAGATCATCTAGTTCCAACCCCCCTGCCACGGGCAGGGACACCTTGCACTAGACCAGGTTGCTCCAAGCCTCATCCAGCCTGGCCTTGGACACTCCCAGGGATGGGGCATCCACAGCTTCTCTGGGCAACCTGTCCCAGTGCCCCCACCCTCTCTGTGAAGAATTTCTTCCTGACATCTGTAAATACTGGGAAGCCAGGATCTGGGTAACGGGTGGGAGCCTGGGGCTGTCAGGCAGAACTGGCTGCGCTGCGGCCTCCTCCACCCAGGGCCACGCTGCTGGGAGGTGGCATCTGGGGAGGGGGGACCCACGGGCTGCAGCACTGCCTTCCTCACGTTGGCCGAAAGCGCTGGAAAAGTTTGCGGGTGGGAAGACCGACACGCTACACACTGTGCAGCGCGGTGGGGTTTGATGTCACCCCAATATTCACTCCAGGCTCTGGGCCCCCCCCATGCAGCAACTCCCGCGCTGGGGTGGTCAGTGCAAAGG
>NW_010246272.1:0-13249 GCF_000690775.1 Eurypyga helias
ACTTCATGGGGTTCCTGTCAGCCCATTTTTCTGTCTTTTAACTGGATGAAGCTGATAACAGACTTCAGAAAAATGATTTAATTACTACAGCTGGAAAGTAATGATAGCTGATACTGTCCAGAGAACACTGTCCATCATTCTGAAAATGACATAACCTGACAACAGAGCAAACCAATCTCAAGTACAGCAAAGATTTTACAGAATCTATTTTGTGAATTAAGGTAAAAGCCTACTGCATGAAAATATCCTTTCTCTACGTTATTTACCTCTTCACCAATATTAGTGGAATCATGTTTCACATCACTGCTTGGCTGTGTATTTCTAGTTTTAGGGCAGTGTTTATGTCCATGTACTTTCCAAGTAAATTAACCACAGCAGGTAAACAGAATTAGAACTGATATAAAAGTTCTATTGAAATTATCAATTTTAGATATTATTATGCCTATTTCTCATGTCAGTCTTTAATTAATCAGCCAGAGAGTTTAGCTACTCAGGCTACTGACAGCACTGTAATAGGCTGGTGTATATAGCACATTGATTTTTATAAATACTATTCCAACTATCAACAGAAGATTGTACTGTTATCACATTTCCAACTGTAGGCATTTAGTATTTGCCGACACACTAAGCAGCTGATTTTCCATTAAGACAAAGGTGTTATTTTAGATAATCTACGGGCCAAAGGACAAAATAACTCACTCATCACATTAGGGAAACACTAACACTTCAGATTCCTTAATCTCTCACCACAAACTTCAGCCACAAGATCGTTTTTCATCTCAAAAAACACAAGGAAACGTAACTCATTCCCCCCCAGCACAAGCTTTTAAACACTGTGATATTAAGTTCCAAACATGACAGTGATGCAAGGACAGAAGGATGATCACAGCAATGGGACTTTCTATGAGGAGGAGTTTAAGATTAGCATTCTTCAGCTTGAAAAAATATCACTGGCGAGAGGAAAAAGTGATTATTATAAACAAGATGATGAGCAGGAACATCACAATGGACATACAGTGCATATTGAACTACCAGGCATCCGGCTTAAAACAATCCAAAGAACACTTTTTAAATTAAGTGACTAATTAAAGAAATGAACTCTCAGCTGCAGTTTGTGACAGACAGATGCAAAAAGGCAGCTAAATGAACTCATGAACAAAATGTGCATCATGGGCTTGAAGAGATGCCAGATGCAATCTCAGGAAGTTTCCAAACTGCTGGACCCGATCAGGACATACCTGAAGGAATATCATTCCATCTCAGCCGAGTTTCTTACACCTTTCCTAAACATCTCGTGGCAGGTAGTACCAGTGGACAAGAGTTGACACAGGTTTCCATTCCCAGGCAGCACAAACAAGCTCAGCCTTCTCTACTCGGTTTCTAGCACTCTGCTAGTAAGCCAGTAAAACCTTGCTCCAAGGTTCCACTGCTGATATTGTACTGCTTCACTTCTGAGGAATTAAACTGCTCAGGCGTTCAAACCGTCTGTGAGATAAGCCAGGCATGCACTGTATACTCGCTGAATAAATTCAGCACAGCAGACAGCCCACTAAAGCCAGCCGTATTGACAGAATTTAAATTTTGATGTTGTTCTCAGGCTTCTTGCCTTTTTTCCACCATCACGAAAACAACCGAAGCCCAGCTTTTATTTATAAGAACACTTTTAGTGAGGAAGATCTTCAGAAGTAAGTATTACGTAAAAAAAACTAAAAGTACCTTTGTTTCTCCAGTTTGTTCAGGTTGTCCGTCTGTGGTTCCGCCCTCCGACACCGGCAGCTCTGACATCTGCCTCTCCTGTGACGTATCCTCTCTAACACCCCGGGCACTCAGTCTAGCGGAGTCTGGCTCTAGTGTAACATCATCGCTCCCCTCAACGCTGAAATCAATAAACGCACACAAATCCACTGCATTAGTGCGTTTTACTAAAAAGGCTACTATTGTTTACAGATAGCTCGAGTTGCACTGAAGAATTAGGCTGTTTTGACGCTAAATAACTACATGTGTTTCAGAGAATCTTACAAGTTTTAGTGATATTGTCAGGATATCAGCTTTAAAGCAGCTTTTGTACTTTTGCAACGCTATGATAAGAGGATGTTAAAATTCCATCCAAATATGCTAGAGTAGGTAGTTTTCCAAAACAGACTTTACTCATACAAACACCATATGCAGCCTTTTTCCCCCAACCTTCTCTAACAATCTGCATGGAGTTCAAAGACACATACTTTTCCACCATATGCTTCCAATCAGGTTTTGAAGCAGGGAACAGTTTCCGGGAGCCGCTACAAAGTAACAAACAATGACATTACAGCTAAATGCAACAATTAACACGCAAAATTCTGAAGCAGCACTAACAGCCTCATAATAACTTCTCAGATTTACCACTTTCTTACATAACAAGTCCAATAAAACAGAGGTGCACTTCCTTTCTAGTCAATTAATGTCCAAAATTGAAACCAAAACTTGCCTCCCACGCAGGTTATGCACAAATGAAAAGTCCAAGCAACTTTGCTTTCCCAAAATAACTCTCTCATTGAGAACAGTCGCCAATTCCAAGTGTTGTTACGTAACGTTGCCATACGTCACCAAGCAGTACTCTGGCAATATTAGGAGCCAGGATAAGCCAATAGTCTTCATGAACACCCTAAAAAACCATGAGAGCTGTTCTGGAGAGGATTTTTGTATTAATATGAATTAATTTTGCAGGGGCAGCCGGACAGGGCAGAGAATATAGCGGAAGTCAAAAATCAAAACCAGCTTACTTAGACCCCGATCAGTCCTCAGAAACCAAACGCCTGCCCATTCTGTGCCAGTTAGTGTGATGGCAGGCATGAATAAATAACACCCATGCTAAAGCACCAAGCCATTTTTTATTTTGCCTGAACTTCCCATTGTAAACATTACCTGCACATATTGACATCACTTTCTCTCTCCACCGGTAAACAGAGCTCTGACCTTTCTTCTTCTGTCACAGCAGTGTCATCTTGTCTTCCTGCCGTAACACTATCCATTTCTTCTCCACAGGTCGTATGACCACACGATGCACTGTTTGCATCACATACCCCTTCATTCTCTGCTAATGAATAAAAATTAAATAATGGACAGTGTCATTGAATTCCAATTCTCACGTCCTAGCTACAGCGAAGCAAGAGTTAATTTAGGACAAAAAAAAAACAGTAGAAAATGCCCAAGCATTAAGATTTAGGAGCTCTGTTCTCAGCTGAAATCAAGTAGGTTTAGATTTCGTATGAAAGCTCATTTTGAAAGGTGTTGTTCCACAACCTCTCAAGGCAGATCAGTGACAGAAATCAAACCCCAAGATTTTAAGTTTGCAATGTCTTTATGTAAAATCTAAATTTTAGTATCTGAAAGTGAACATTTTTGCCCCCTTACTTTTCCTCAAGGATTTCTCTTCTTCACCCATTTTTGAAGGGACAGCCTTTTCTTCTGGAAGATTCTCCACTTCCTGTTCAAGATCATCTCTTCTCTTCTTCTTCCTCTTCTTTTTTGCTAGTGTTGGCTCCAATGAAACCTGTTCTTCTGCCTGTTCAGAAACGCCCAGAGATTCCTCATTTTCCTTCTCAGCTGTCACAGCGTCTGCTTCTGCTTCTGCGTCAGAAATTCTAGCTTCCTGAAGATCATCGTGATCATTAGCAGCTCCTGTGCTGGCAGCTTTTGCTATTGAGACAATACGGTTCCTGGTTAACGGCCTGGTGGAGTGTTAAGAGCCAAGAAGTCGCAGAGACACAGAGACTAGCACTACCTCATGGATTCACACGCCACTGCCGATACACGGCCAGGCGTGTGAGCAGGACCATAAGGAGTCTCTCACTGACCTAACAGAAAAGCTTCAGCACAAGTTAACCACAGCACTAAAGGCAAAACACCTTCTGTACAGGGGGCAGTGCTTCAGCAGGGTGAAGTCAGTGCAGGACGTAAAGCCGATTTGGTAACTGTTCGTGCTTGTTCCTATACCTTTTAGCAGGTTACACAGTCACTTCTGGATCCAGGAAAAATAAGCATCACTACTCCCGAAGAGAATTATCCCATCTCTACAGGAAGAGGTGATGATGGTTGCAGAAAGCATGCCGTGAAAAAGTAAATTTCATCAAGAAATTATTTGTACTTAATCATTCTGATTTACATAAAGAAAGCTGAATTGTTATCTAGGTAATAATTCACATGTTCTATTCTGGGTTTAATGAGTTCCTAAAATTCTCCCTCTGTCCCTTTTAAGCAGGCATTCTATCTTGATCTTGTATTCATACAGAATTTCAACCACCGAAAACCTTTCCTGTCCTTTTTATTATCCTTACACCTACTTGTTACCCTACAATTAAGAAATCCAAAATGCAAGAGAAATAGAAAAGCATTCCATGGTGCGTTGACCTTGGCTGGAGGCCAGGTGCTACTCTATCACTCCTCTCCTCAGCAGGACAGTGGAGAAGGAAGAAAATAAAAAGGAAAAAACCCTTGTGGGTCAAGATAAAGGCAGTTTAATAAAGCAAAGTCTGTGCGTGGAAGCAAAGGAAAACAAAATATTTATTCTCTACTTCCCATCAGGGAATGTCCAGCCACTTCCTGGGAAGCAGGGCTCCTGTCATAAAAGAACTAATGCCTCCCCTGTCCTCCTCCCTTCTCCTAGCTTTTATTGCCGAGCAGACATCACATGGTCTGGAATATCCCTTTGGTCAGCTGGGGTCAGCTGTCCTGGCTGTGTCCCCGCCCAAGACGTTTGCCAAACCCCCATCTACTAGGGCGGGGGAAATGTCAGAGAGGTGGCTCTGATGCTGCTTCAGCCCTGCTCAGCAGTGGCCAAAACTCATCAGCACCTTTCTACCTAATAATGCAAAGCACATTGCTGGCAGGGCTCCTACAGGGAAAATTGCTGGCAGGGCTCCTACAGGGAAAATTACCTCAGCCAGCCCCAATACAGACACTCACACTGCTTTACACACTTTAAGCTACCAATGAAGTCTACCAACAGAAATTCTCTGTGTAGCTGTAAGTCTTGATAGGTGGAACGTTTCATTAAATCAAATCTGAAATCAAGGCTACAGAAAAGCAGAGACTATGTCAATTTTAAGAATTAAACAGCAATGTTGCTTCCAAGTGACATTCCCAGCTAGCATTCCCTTGGAACAGGTTGATCACTTGTTTGCTCCACAGTACAACTCACAAGAAAAGGGGTTCTTTTTGAACAAACAAGCGAGCAACCCCACAGAATCAGCAGGGTATGCATGAAGTGGTGTCAGTGCAACTGTTTTAATTTAAGCACATCTGTGAAAGGTCCTTTAACAGGTACTGAGACTCTAAGACATTTTATGGTGATCAATCGTAATTAAACATAACCTTTATTCTTTATTTTGATGAGACCAGAAAACCAAAAACAACTTTTACAAAACTCCCTGAGAAGAATCACACCCTCCAGACTTAGGGAGTCAAACTATAGTTAAAGGAGAAACAGAACCCTTCAAAGAAAAGGATTTAAAATGCAAAAAAAATTTAAAAGTCACAGAAGAGCTTGCCAAAAGCATGGCTTTGGCCCAAGGATTGTAAAAGTGGATTTGTTAGCAACTCATGGAGATACTCATCAACTGTGAAATCAGAGCATCGCATATAGAATTGCAGTTCTTCAGACAGTGGAAGAGCACTAGTACCAGCGAGGTCTCACAGTCCTGCCTAGAGAAAATGAACCTGAGGAAACCCGCTGTTACCAATTATTACCCTCCTGCACATCAGTGAGCTACATCTGAAAAAGATACACTACAAAGCCAGGATCCTCTTGCCCTGTCCAGACAGGGAAGGAAAAAATCCCCTAAATGATTCTTCCTCTGCTAGCAACATCATTACAGACCAGTGGTCAGTAATCACAGAATTGTTCTGGGTGGAAAAGACCTTTAAGACCATCGAGTCCAACTGTTAGCCCAGCACTACCACGTCTACCCTAAACCACGTCCCTGAGCACTACGTCAACTCATCTCTTAAACCCCTCCCAGGATGGTTCCTCCACCACCTCCCTGGACAGCCCCTTCCAGTGCCTGACAGTCCTTTCTGGGAAGTGATTTTCCCTAATATCCCATCTAAACCTGGTGCAACTTGAGGCCATTTCCTCTTCTCCCATCACTTGTCACATGGCAGAAGAGACCGACCCCTCTCTCTGCACCCCCTTCCAGGGAGCTGTAGGGAGCGACAAGGTCCCCCCTCAGCCTCCTCCTCTCCAGGCTGAACCCTCCCAGCTCCCACAGCTGCTCCTCACAGGAATTGTGCTCCAGCCCCTTCCCCAGCTATGCTCCCATACTGGGCCTCACCAGTGCCCAGCACAGGGATGATCGCTTTCCTGACATGTATCGCACATATTCTTCTGAAGTACCTTTTGGCTTCTTCCGAGGCCTTGATGGCTTCTTTTCCTTTGGCTTCTGGCTTTTAACACTCTTTTGCTTCCTCTTTTCCTCATCTGCTAAGACTTTCTCAAGCAGCTGGGCAAAAAATTCAAAATCAAAGGGCCTCTTTTCTTCTATCGGATTAAAGCAAATAAAACAGAAAATATTTCAAAATTGACACTTTTTGCAGGTTTCTGCTTTGTAAAGTAATCAGTGGTACAAGTTATTATTCTAAAAAGCAAAAGGTTATAAAAGTTTAAACAGAGATTTCTTTTTGAAAAGACTTCCTGCATCAGTTGTGCAGGGACTAGAGTTGACAGATGTATGGATTGTGGTAGCACGGTTTTAAAAAACAAACTAAGAAGTTACAGTACTTAGTAGTTTAAAAAAAAAAAAAAAAAATCAAGAAGTGACATATGAATTGTACCACAGTACCAACTAATGCATTAACGTGCTGCTCTAGGGCTTATGTAGCTTATTCAAATAACCAACAAAGCCTTTAAGGATTCACGAAGCAGTTTACAATAAAGAACTGTGCTAGAAATTCCTATGAATCTGATTAATCTTCTATTTAATATAACTTTTCCTGTATATATTCATCTCACTTATCAGACATACAGAAAAGACAGAAATTAAACCTCAAGATCTTTACCGTGAACCATGCTTGTTATAAAACCCCAAGATCCCCCAGCTTGTGAAGTCACCTATGAGCAAAAGCTTTTTCTTGTAATTCATTCAAGAAAAACACAAAAATTACCATGAAAAAAAAGCCAAACATTCAAGGTGAGGTTCATTTACTCTACTTACTGAAAGCTTTGTCTATCCTCCATCCATTAGCTTTTTCCTCACGTTTGAACTTGTTCTGAAAGCAAAGGAGTATGTCTTTTTCAGTAAGCAAGAAATGCAGTATGTTGTGTGAAACCGCAGATCAAGACTTCTCCAGGCTGTTAGATCTTAGAAGCATCCTCTTGGAACACAAGTTTATAATTAATTTTTAAATATAAAATCTATCACCAGTCGCAATTTTTTATTACTTTCAACATCTTTGTCCTCACTTCCAATCTAAGCAGGGTTTGAAATATCAAATGTTTTCCCAGCTGGAGACCACAGAAGACCATCACCAAATATCCACTTATGCTTATTCTCCAATGAAAATAAAACGGAGACAAACTAAATAAAATCGTGTCAGTATGCCAGATTTACTAGGTATGCTGGTTGAATCCAACCCAGCATATTAATGTGTCAGACACTTAGTGCCTCTCAGAAGCAGGTATTACAAAAGCATTGCTGCAGAGCCAATTAGCATCAAAAGTGTCAGTACTGATACAGGAAGCATAGGAATAGCAAACGAGAAACAGAAAAGTGAAACCAAATGTTTTATTGCTTGAGTGATTCCATTTTTACCTTAATTTCTGCTCTGGCTCTATGAGGAAACAACCGTCCAATCAAGGAGAAGTCTGTTCCTACCATACTGATAGCTAAAAAGAACATGTCTGTTTCTGGAAGGGAAAAAAAGAAGATACACAGCTTAAGTATTTAGTCAACCTCTCTTCTCGCTCTCTGAAATAAAAACAGCCTTCGAACGTAAAGGTATCCCTTTCACTGCATTACCTTGCTGTGGCTGCAAGTTCAGCTGAGCTGGAGTACGTGTTGTTTTACCTCAGCACCTCCAACAGCATTCGCTAAATTAAACATTAACAGGAAGAACCGTCTAACCTGTTGTAAAGCTGCAGAGTGTGAAATACGCTTCGCAAAGCTAGTCACTCAAAGCCAACCAACTCCAAATCAGCGCTCGCTGTTACCGCGAACGCAACCCCAAACCGAAATCAGGGAAAAGCACGTGCAAACCCACCATCTCCACTACTCTTTGACACAAAAAAAAAAGCAGCACAGCGTGTTTTGAAGCTAAATGGTTGTAAAAAAACATTTCCGGTTGTAGAGAGTCTTGCACAGTGTTGTCAGCCGACAGACAATAATCAATTCACAGCAGGTATTAAGAAAAAGGCAACCCACCCACAGCACTGCAATGAGCCCGCAGAGATGGCTGACGCAGCTCATTCCTGACCGTGATGGAAGAACCCAGTAAAGAAGCTGTTGAGAAGGGCAACCTGCTCCATACAGAGCTCAAATAACCCGGACATCCATCAGAATCCGAGACTGTGTGTTCAAACACGGCAGACCAGCACTTCCACAGCGCCTGAACGCCCGTGGCGGAAAAAATTCACAGGGAGCCTGCAGAGTGTGGTACCAGGTTTTCTAAACATGCCGATTTTCGCAGTGAACATGCCAGTTGAGCCTCTTGGGGTTGGGGCTACATCACATCTAAGCAGACCCATGTACTCCACCGGAAATAAAAAAACGTTGAGTACAAAGCAATGACAAAAAACAGACTTTTCTGCAGACTCAAAACTTGAAACCAAATACGCACTCACCTTTATTTGACCATGGTTTTGTGTAAAAACTTTTCCTGAAGCTGGAATATGTGGTTGTGGAGCCACGCTCAAAGATGGGATCATTTTCTTCTACAACACATGGACCTTTTGTTCTTAGAACTTCCACAGTTAAACTGGAAAAGCAAACGCACCGGGAGACTTAGCCTGAAAACAGTGCTACCAAGACACTCAGCAGATGTTTATCAGCTCTTTCCTGCCACAAGTCAAAGCTCTTACTGTGTAATCGGGTTTAAAAATTACACTGATATGTATTTTAATGAAAGAATGCAGCAATAAATCATTATCCTACTCAGCCTGTGCAAGTAAATTTTCTTTTCCCTTTATATAAGATGTAGTAGACAGACACAATTAAATAGCTTAAAAAATTGTCTTTTTAGCATTCAAAAAAAGTATTTTGCAAAACCACAAGAGCCTCTCCATATCCCTTTAGCACACCTTCAAATTCTTTCACCAGGACTGCTCTGGCCTTACACCTTGGCCTAAACCTCATGCTAATAATCCATTTGGGGAACGCAGTAATTTGATAATCTAATACTTTGTTTACAATATGACTTTTTTAGAGGTTACTGAAAACACTGACAGCTGAATAAAGGAGAAACATGCAAGATGCAAAGCTGGAGCAAATCACACCGAGTGACAGTAAGCAGACACGTGCAACTGTCAGAAACAAAGAGTTAACGAAACGGAAGACACCTGGAAGTTCGACACATATTCAGTATTCACTCACTGCAGTAAAATACAACATCTTCCTTTCTGTCTCCTTCTCCAAAAACATGTCTCATAAGTGAAGTTTGCCACTACTGAGCTTCAGTTAACTGCTGCTCAAATTTTGCCAGGGTTTCCCAAGTTAGGATGGCTCAACCCCCAACATAAACACACCCGTCTGTGTCCCTGCCCAAAGCAACTGTTCCCCGTCCCCAGACTAAGCAGCAATGCTGTACGCAATGCCTGCGGCTCAGGCACACCACTGGTTACCTTTCTTCATCCAGAATAATCGAACCATCTTCTGCAACTTTCACGCGAGGAACCAGAAGCGGACCATCCTGGCTCTCCTCCCCGTTCTCTGCTTCCTCCTCCTCATCTTCCTCTTCGTGATCAGGAGTACTTTTCTCTTCCTGTCTACAATTTTAAGAGACCAGCCCAAACCATGACTTTTGTTAGTGTTGTGAATTCCTGCTCCGCACGCCAGGCGTCCAACAATGTAGTGAATCACCCAGCCACGCAACCCACCAGCGAGTGAGTCAAGACATAAACTCTGGAATCTGCTTTTCATTTACTGTAAAATGGACAAATCCAAAACCATAATACTGAAAGCAAAATGCTCTTTAACTCCCCTCCCAAATTACAATGTGTTACAAATACGGGATGTGTCATTAAAAAGAGACCTAGACTGTAGCATTACCACAGAACCACCTTTCCCCCCCAGCTTCAGAAAACTCTTTGGCCAGAAGAACTTCCATCACCGAGACTTACTCTTTCATTTGACCCACTGCAGCGTTTCTTTCTGTTCTCTTTTCTTCTGCCAATGAAGACCTAGAATTTTATAAAAAGCTAGAGATGAACATTTGTACAGACACATTTCTGCTTCATTCCTAAAAACTTGGTTTTGGTGGAAAATGGACAAAGAAACATTACGGAAGGGGTTTTTTTCCCCAATTCTTTTTAACCAGATCTAGGCTTGAGTCTAACTGAACAAACACCACTGCTTAATGAATATTTTGGGGTATTTTTTTTGGTATAAGCAAGGACAAACAAAGGTATTTCAAACAGTAATACATTGTAAGGGTACAGGGAATATGAGAGCAACCGGTTTGTTATCTGCTTAAGGACAACTCAGTGTAAAACTAAAAATAACAGGGGAAGTGATAAATCAAGCACATAAACATTAACAAGCAGGTGATAATGGACAGTAACAGAAAACTGATCTGCTACTAAGAGGAGGAAGAGGACTTGGAGAGCTGCACTGACGTTTATGTGATTGTTTTTGGCAGTTGCAGAAAAAGGGCCCTGCTCTGCCTGCGGCGGTCTGTGCCGCCAGCTGCGTTAGCGTTCCCTGCGTATGGGCACCTCTGGGATGCCCGCGCGGCCTTGCTGCTGGAGAAAGCCGTAAAGGGAACAGCAGCAGCTGCATCCATCCAGCTGCAACGGAGAGTGCACTCTGCACTTCTGCACCTGGGAAGAAGTGCTTAGCTTCCTGCAGTCACTGGATTCGGCAGGCAAGGATAACAAGCCTAGCAGCCATAACTAACGAATTAATTGCAGTAACTTAAAAAAAAAGAGGATTTGTTATTATTCTGCATTTGTACAGAGATAAATCAACACTAGGGACAGGTTCATGTTTTATGTTTTTATATTCTAACAAGTACACTGATCTCCATTCTCGTTTCTGTACGAAGACTGAGTTCATGTGAAAACATCCAGAAGCTTGTGTTACCCCTGCAACAACACTGCATCTGTGCTGTACTCCAGGTTTAATTCTCCTTTTCACAGCTGTTATACTGGGAGAAGAAGAAAAAGCATTTGAGCTAAGGAGAGAGAAAGAGCCACACTTACTTCATAGGATTGTTTTCTGGCAGATAGTATATCAAGTCTCTCATGGTCATTTTAGAACGATCTGGTGGCGAACGTCCTTCAATTATCGGAGGTCTGTGTTTCAACTGTTTCCATGTAAAAATAAAAAAAAAACCCCAAACTTAAATTCACCCTCAAGTGCTTTATATTTCACAAATAAGTATTTTCCTTTTGTTTACGAAGTACCCCGTTTGAGCAGTTTTGCTGTTTCCCCCTTGCCCCCAACAACTGAAATAAGTTGACCTTAGAAGTGTCCCTTTGTCAGAGAGGATGCCACAGAGCGTTAAGTGACCCGCCCTCCCAGAGAAATTCAATACTTGGCACGAGTAAAAGCGCAAGGTTATTAAAAATTACAGAACCCAGTCAACGATTGAGTGAAAAAATCCAGAAACCCCAAATCTCAAGCTTCCTACAGCACACTTCCCCATCATAATTCCGACTGTGAAACTTTCAAAACCGGAACGTTGACTGAAATATCATAGTGGGTCTCGTGTCAAAAAGGCTTGTGGGTCTAGTTAAATGAAGAGATACGCATCCTCTCGTGAAATCTGTATTATGAGGGAACACAGTGCTATTACTGCTTATAAACAGATTAAACCCATACCGGGTTATATCACAGACTACTAGCAGAAGGCAGCTGATAAATGTCAGAAAACACTACCGCCCAGAGATAATGTTTGTTAGGTGAACCGCATCTCTCTGCCCTTCGCAGAGCAGCACTGCTCAACACAGAGGCTTACCATCCGCTCCTTCTTCAGCTCTTCCTTCAGCATTTCTCGTAACTTCCGAGCTTTGAGGATCCTTTCACGGTCAGAACACTTCCGTCTCTCTTTTACAGGAACAGTTTTCGCCGGCAGCTTTTCCTCTTGTGTTTCTGACCTTTCCTGCGTTGGCCTCTCCTTGAGCGGGGAAGGTAGATTCTTCTGCAAGGTATCATCGCTTTTCTGAGCGGCCACACCTACACTTTGCTCTTTGTTCGCTGCTTTTTTCAGCGGGGAGAACTGTGGCACTTGTGGCACAGGTGTTTTCTTCTCGGGCAGCATGGGAGACTTTAAGGAGCTCTCAACGTTGCCCATTTCTGATGGGGAGGAATCCTTCTGCAGCGGAGCGCTGCCGTCAGGAGCCTGTGACGGCCGCCTCTGGGGTTTTACTGCAGAACGCTGAGCAGATGAAGGCCCAGCTCTGGGTTTGGCGAGATTGGGCATGGTGGAGATCCGTTTTCTTCTCTGCGCAGGCATCTCCGCGGGTTTACTAGCTTCTCCAGCATCGTTGGAGCTATCAGCCTTGTCATCGCTGGAAAATTAAAACAGTATGCTGAAATACTTTGCAGTGACAGATTTGTAACTCTTACTTTGAAGATACGTTTACGTGCCAATCAGTATAAATAGTGCTACAGAAAAGTACAATTATACACAAAAAGCCACACCACAACCAACCTGCAGCTGGTGGTTCCTCATAAACCAACCCTCTGTAAGAAGGGGTATAGTAATTTCTAGTATGAATTACTATTGATGTTACTGTTACAAGCTAGTTGACCAATAATGCTAAACTCACACATTCCTTCCCCACCGCCCCATCCCCTTTTTTTGGAAGGCTCTCTACTTTCAGCTGGGAATACCAACCATCGTAATACAATAAAGCTTTATCAAACCCACATAACATAGGTGATGCATCAAAAACATTTTAACAGAGCTATATTCAACGAGTTTGATGATTTTGCTACAATCCAACCGAACATTCCTCTTACACGATTGCCAGCAGACCATACTAGGAATTCAAAAAGATGACCTCAGCGGCAAAGCTGGCTGCTGCCATCCCACTGTTACAGAATCACGGAATGGTTTG
>NW_010246273.1:0-318 GCF_000690775.1 Eurypyga helias
CTGTGGGGAAAGGCCCCAGGCGGGACAGCGCTGGGAAGGCCTGCTGAGGCAGAGGGGCTGCTGCCCGAGGGGACAGCACGAATGTCCGGAACGAGGTGCAGGCAATGCAGGAATAGTTTTCGTATTAACATAAGATATATCTATCCTGTTTGACCCCACCTGCAGTACTGCATCCAGCCATGGAGCCACCAACTTAAGAACGACATGGAGTCCAGAGGAGGCCACGAAGATGCTCAGAGGGCTGGAGCACCTGTGCTATGGGGACAGGCTGAGAGAGTTGGGCTTGTTCAGGCTGGGGAAGGGAAGGCTCCAGGGGGA
>NW_010246273.1:612-11222 GCF_000690775.1 Eurypyga helias
GGTCCCTTCCAACCCAAACCATTCTGTGATTCTAGGTATACAGACACACATGAAACAAGAAGCTTAACCTGGCTGTTTTCAGAAATTAAATTTACAGGTTACAGGAGGGGTGGCTGAGTTTTTTATAGTTGTTTCTAGAAAGCCTTTGTGCCCTAAGACCCCATCAGGTTAGGAGAGGCTGGGTCCCTCCCATGGAGGCCGCCTTGGCCATGTGTTTTTGTCTCGTTGTGTAGCATAACCCTGACTGGGAGGTCAGCTGGGGATGAGGGGATGAGTCCAAGAGAGTCTGTGTGCAAACAGCTATCACAAGTTCACACCCTTCCCTATGAAATTCCTACATACATGCTTGGGTTCCAGCACTGCTCCCTGCTGTGCTGTCTCACACCACCTTCGTAAACAGCTTCCCTGCAAAAATTCAGTAGCACTAACTGCCCACAGCCCTTAAAAAGGTGCTGCTTCCTACTGCAAGGATTCTTGGAAACTGAAAATCATTAAAGTAGCTGAAGATCCAGTTCCTGCCAGCTCCAGATAAAATCTTTATGATCAAATTAAGCACATGATCTATTTGTTTGGTTTCAGCGCTAATTCTCCCTTCATTTAGCAGGGTGTTAGGAATCAAAATGCACATAAAATTGTAAGCATACTTGTTAGCATGCACGCGTTTCTTATGTGACTCGCATATGACACACAGAAATCAAATTATAAAAGTACAGGTTGGGTAAAGAAAAATGCAATTGGCACAGGTTGGAAGTGCAGGGTTGTCATACAGGAAAGTCCAGTACCCATGAACACTGTGCAAACTACATTTGGTGAAATTTAGTGGCAGAAAGTGCAACACGCCGGTCCTGAATCCAGGTCTTGGCTGATATGGTGTTTCTGATCTGAAACAGGTCTGATGTCCTCGTAAAGCTGAATGAGGATGAATTGGAACAGGTGCAGGGGAGCCCAGGGAGCTAAAGAGCCTCTTTTACAAGAGGAGTCCATAAAAGCTTAGTGTGCTTTGCATAGCGAACAAATGGTAAGAGGGGAAGTGACAGCTGTCTGTATATACCCATCATCAGAGAGGTAAACAACAAGAAATGAGAAGAGTTATTGAAGCTAAAGAGCAATGTCATCCAAGGACATTACATATACATGTGCCATGAAGTATTTGAGGCAAGAAAAAAGAAAAACATTTGGAACCACCCAAGGTATTTCAATAATTTTGCAATATTAGAAGTGGAGACATGAACAAGGTACACAGGAGCTATGTATTTATGCCCTACCGAGCACACACTATTTCTCACCATTTCCTCAATTCTCACTTCCATTTCCCAGCATCTCTCACTGCCATGACCCACAGACAAATCTCCACATCCAGGGCATCTCCCAGTGACTCGATACACTTGCCAGTCTTCTAGATGGAGCTGCACTGCAAACATGACCATAGTCTATCTGTAGTAGCCCAGGGCTACGCACCACTATTTCCAGTCCAACGTTTCCTCAGATGGAACACAGCTCTCCTCACTTTTTCCAGTTTCTTGGTTTCTTTTTATAAAATCAGCTTTATTTTGCTCCTGAAACCTGAATTAGTGATAAGTCAGGGAAGCCAGAATGAGAAAACGTCTCTGGGAATAGGAAAGGAAAAGAAATAAGAAATTGTGTTCTGGTGTCTCCTCTACTCAGGCATTGAAGTTGTTCAGTTGATCTCACCTGCCACATATAAAACTTCCCTACTCTCCCCATTTTTCCAGTATGTGTCCTGCACCCACCAAAGGAACTTCCTTGCCCAGCCAGAAAGAGAAGGATGGCAAGAAGACAAAGCCCTGGGCAATCGGATCGAATTGAATAGAATAAAATCAAAATTAATCTAATCTAATCTAAACTGATCTGATCTAATCTAATCTTTTGAATTCACTCTCATTTAAACAGGGGCTGTTCTAGATGAACTACTTCCAGAATAATTTTTTAAAAAGATATTATGAATATATCACAGAATCATTAATACTCACCCAATCAAATTTGAAGGTTTATCACAATTTCACATCTGCGTCAGGATAGGAATCATGCCCGTGGCATATCAACCACATGGCAGGTAGTTTATAAACCTGGTAGGACATAAGACAGTTTTGTGCATGAAGGCATCACTTAGGTGGGCCAAATCCTGGAAGACTCCCCCATGGAGGAGAGTCATCAGTACCAAGAAGATCTGTGATGGAGGGAATAGGGAAACTAGCAAACATCATGGTTAAGCAAAACCAGGAATTAGATCATTTTGAAAGAAAAGCAGGGAACAATATGGACTAAGACAGAGCTAAGCATGGACTATTTTAGCGTTAACTTAGCTACCACTTACCAGTGCTAATTCATTTAAAGCTAGTCTCCTTTAACACTCCTCCCACTATCTGTAATTGCTCTCAGAGAAAATTAATACTGTTTACTGATAGTAATTTACTCGCATTTGAAAATAAATATTATGATGATAACAGTAAAGAAAGAGGGAAAAAATCCATCCCACCCACAACAGATGTTTACTTTCATTGTTTTAGAGCCATTAGTAATTTCTAAGGAACAAGCTATAGCCTTACCCAGTTTTCTTAACAAATAGTCATAGATAATATAAAGCACTGTATCTACTGTATCTTGCATCTACTTACATGGACAGATTTGTGGTTGTAATTTACTGCCTGGGTAGGAGGACTCAGTAAATAGTGAAATTTCTGTCCTGAGCTCTAAGACACTTAAAACATTTTTCCAGAGTCACTGTTTGTTCTGAACTCCCTGGCATTTAGACAACCTAAAAGGAACTGTGGAAAGAAGGAAGAAGCAATCTAAGAAAAAAATTTAAGCTTAGACACTTTAACTTAGATCTTTAAGTCAAAAAGTGAGTTACTTCTAGGGAGAAAAAGGTGTCCTGTGTCTATCTGCTTTCACTGAGCTCTTCTTCTGTGGGATTTGAGGGCCATCAAGAGTACCAATTGAGGCAGGAGACTCTTCCTGTCTTCATCCTCTCTGATCCTCTCCCTTTTTACAGACAGCATCCTCACCCCTTCCCTCTGGATTTCCCTCCTTTCCTTTAGCCTGAGTACACTCTGTCCCTCAACACCTCTCTCCAGATGAAATACTCACTGGCTTCCTTCTCAGAAATGCCCCATGTAGAAACCTTTAAAAACAGCAGCTTTATCAGTGGGAGAACTCCTCTTCCAGTAAAAGAAAGCCTTTCTAAGTCTTTGCTAGGCTTTTCATTATCAAACATGGCCTAAATTCCCTGCATGTTACAGACGAGGGAAGTGTTTTAAGCAAATATACAGATGGCATAGGAAACAGCTGTCAAAATTAAATTTGGCCTAAGGTGGAAGTTGAAATAAAAAAGCTTTCAGAAAGCAAAGTGATATTCATCATTGGACAACAACATATCCCATCTGCCACAAACCGCATCATGATATACTCAGCTTTGTTTCCAATTCAAAGACTACTGGATTCAATAAAATATATTTTCTGGCAAGATGTCAATAAGAGCTTTTAAAGTTATAATTATAGAAATAAACCAAGAAAATATATTGTATATATTAACATGTTTTCTATGTGATCTCTACGGCACTTGCACAAATGTTTTCCCCCCAAATACTGATGTTTCAATGAGCAAAATGCTCAGGTATGTATCTTCCCTGTGACAACCTAATTGGTCATTCAAGTTTTTTATTCCTGTACCACAGATTATCTCTAGATGTACTGCTAGGACTAACATTACTTTGTAAGTTTGAAAGAGGACACCTTTTAATTTGACAACAAGAGATAATTCCTTTGGATCCCAGTAAGGCTCCTCTTCTTTTGTGAAAATGTATATTATCTATGCAAATATTTATAGGTTGTTACATTGTAGAGTTATTATTGTTGGTATTTGATCTTTATATAACAGTAGCGGTCAGATAGATACTGTAGAAACATTTAATAAGACCTTCTTCAAAGGCCTGAGAGACAAATGGGAAGCAGGTGGGCAGTCAGGAGCACTGAGAGTAGCTCATAATGATGAATCAGAATAATCAAACTGTTAGAAATAGGATTCTAGGATTCATGGTGATTCATCCCATGCGCAAAATTACAAGAACTGTGACTTCCAAAAAGTTTTGTTGTCTTAATTTCTTGATGAGATACAGAAGTATATTTCAGGGCAGACCACAGGTCACAGTTTGGTTAGTCCCATCTGTGTGTTTTAACTAATAAATCTACGTCTGCTTTAGATAATGGTAAAGTCAGATTTATGAAAAAATATAAGACAGACTTGGTCTCTAATTTAGAAGTGATTTTAAGAATAATGGTCAAGCTCAGACAAGGAAAGCAGTCAAGAGGTGAGATTGAAATTCACCAGCCAACATCTATCTGTTAAAAAGATAAACAGGCATATTCAACACACAGAATCCTATCAACTTTCTGGTTAGATGGCCATGATGGTGTTACTGTATTAGCCACATGGCATCTACACTGAAATCTAAGTCCCCATTCAAGAATGGAGCAACCTGCTCATGTGTGCTCTGGCTCTGAGGCTTAGAACAATAAGACCTCATCTCTTCATAAAAGAAAAATCTGAATGCCTGCTGTGAAATTGCCAAAATTTGGTGGCTTCTCTCCACTAATGTATGGTTTATATTTATATTTATATTTAGCTTACATTGACCTTAAACTGTAAGTCTAAACTGAAAAGGACTAGTCAAATGTTAAAGAGGTGATTAGGTTTACCAGGAAAATTTTCTAAAGCTTATACAACCCATTTATTCTCAATCCTTGGTATTAACTGATTTGATAAACTTTTCCATCTTAGGATCCAAACACTCATAAGAAAAACCTGGAAGAGAAATCCACAATCTTCATTAACTCAAACAGCATTCCCACTTCCCAGTCTAAAATGCCCCAGCTCTCACTCTTCTCTGACCACGTTCACCGTAGCATGCCTTTATCATAGGATCTTCATGGTTCAAATACCTTTAAATATTCCATGAAATTGTTTAGATGTAAGACTAACCTCAGCACTTTTAGAATGATGGCCCAGATCCTGCCCCTTACCTACCTTTTTAGAAGGACTGAAATACATCAGAACTGAAATAGTTCTGCAGTATAGCTAGTGAGAGGCAAAGTCCTAGGACAGAAAGCGCAGCATGAGTCCACATTCCTTACATGTCATGGAGAACTGCTCTACAAAAGCATCTTCTGTTTCAGTAAGCTAAAAACTCTGAGGAACACGGTGGGAGGGTAGATCTGCAATTGTGAGGATCCATCAGCCAAAGCCTTGATGCTACTGGTGGTGGTGAGGACCAGGATACAAAAATGACTTCCAGAAATAGATAAGAGGTTGTGTTTGCTCGTGTTTCATAACCCACTTCCAGAGAGTGGAGGAGGTTGCTATTTCTAGCAATCCTGACATAGCGATTCCTCCCAAATGACTTTATTTAGGGTTTGCTCAAGGGACCAGGGATTAGTGCAAGATCCTTGACTAATTAGCAAACTATCACCTCCAGATATTGTTTCCATCCCTCATGATTATTCACTTCTTACAGATGCATAATAAAAGATCGTTAACCCAAGAGTGTACGGTCTTATTTTGAACAAGTACAAGAATAATTCCAGTTCAAAGAGGGAAAGGCACATCGTTGGCCAAGAGATTTAGGTTGGGCAGTTATATTTACTTCTCATACATATGCTTGGACTTTACACTTCAGCTAGCTATTTTTCCACATAATACTAATCACCATGCAAACTATAGCTTTGTCAGGAGGGATGACAACATTATTTGAAGCTTATTCTGAATTTAGGTCCAGGGCATTCACAAAAATGTTTTAATAAAAGGTTATGTACATTTGAAGTATCAGTCTAAGAATTCCTGTATTTCTTCTTAGCATACTTGTGTCTTCGTTCCTGGATCTAGACATATGCATTCCTAGAACTCATCGAATCAGAATGTATAAATTTTGCTTTCATTATAAATATAAATGTACATTTATTCTTTCAGAAGATTTCCGTATTGGCATTTTGCTGAGAACATGAGAAAGAAGCTTTAAAGCTAAGGCACCACTCAGCCACACAGAGGGTCAAATTACCGAGCCATGGAAAGACTGTTAATGTATAACAATGGAAATTAATGTAATTGCCAGTCTCCTCCTTTCATAATGAAAGAGTAAAGCTTGGGAAATTCCTGTGGTACTTTTGCAATTCCTGTTAGGCGGTCTAGGAAGAATCAGCTCCTGCTGCATTAGGTTATTACAGGATTCTCACTGAAAGAATTTTGTTCCTTGCATGTTCTCTTTCCAGAACTAAATGAAGAAAGAAATATGGAGTGTGACTGAGGAAGTCCACTATTAAAACTGAAGAAAATCCTTCTTCCATTAAGAGGCAGATCAATAGCAGTTGCAAGTAAGATCAGACTTATCTTTCATCGCATTCCGCCACTTATATACCATACCCCAACCCCAGTTTTGGCTTTTTCATATAACCACAGATATGTACCACATCTTTAATTAAAACTTTTTTTCTGAGGCAGCAATTCTTTTCTTTTCTCTTTGCCTCTTCCTCCTCATCCCTACCTTGTACGAGGGAGAAGAAGATGATGGAAGAGCATTGCCCTTAAGAGCTGAGTCTTTCCCAAACGGTTATGCTTACTAAGTCCATGCTCACTTCTCTACGATTGTATCTGTGTTTGTAATACTGAATTGCTTCTGCAAGAGGCTGACAATGCTAACTCACTCATTTACATCTGTTTCGCTCCCCAAACAAACCCTTAATATAGTATTTCCAAAATGGAGCAGAAGGAGCAGATAAAAGATCTGTGGGAGAGTTATTCAACCTATCTGTGGCTCCCAAATTGTAAGCAGTGAGGCTATGGCAGGTGTTTCACACCACCTTCAGAGGTTGTGTCCAGAACCTTTAAATGTGAAGTTTGCTGTTTAGTATGCATAGCAGCTTAAGCAGAGAGAATTTGAGAGCTAAAGGTCCTCTGAATGTTTTGTGGATCATTAGAAGAGAGCAAAGAAGTCATACTTCACAAGAACGGCTAGCAGCTGCTTCTGAAGAAAGCTGACAAATTTATCTAAAATTTTACTTGAAGAAAGGAAGATGGACAAATACTTCAGTTGTTTGGGCTTTACTGAATATAACCCTCCCCAAAAAAACTTGTAAATCAGCTGGTCACACCCAGAAAAGGAATTTGTTTAAGAAATATTAAGTAGAAAGTATTTTCTCATTTGTCATTTCATTATTGTGTTTCAGCATCGTGGTGTATGGTTGATAAAATGTAGTTAGAAATGGTTCCATAAGGACTTCACATTTTATCTTTAAAAATAATTGAAAACATTGTTGCTGGCAATGACATGATCTTTTAAGGGAGTGAATGAAGCAGTGTTTTCAAAAGGATATAGTCAGAAAGTGTCCTATTAGTGTCATATGTATGCATGAAAAGTGTCCAAAGGGGATAAAATCCCAGTATTTTTAGCTACTAGGAAAGCCCTCTTACTGAACTGCTGGTCAGCTGCGTTGCTGAAGGTATTTGTACAGTAGGCCTGTTATTCAGTAAATCTGAAAAATGCACACAAGCAATGGAATAAAAAAATGAGGGAGATGTATTGCTGACAAAAGGGGGGCATTTTAGTACATGCCCCTTTGAATATATAAGCTTGTATAAAACTAGTGCAGAAAGATCCATCCTCAGAACTTCAGCATATTTAAAAAATGCATTGGGATCAGCATCCCATAAGCCAGTTGGCTAAGTGTTATGACATCATCTTGATGACATTTCTCTGTCTGCCTGCTTGGGAGTAACATGATAACTATGGAACGGGCAGCACCATAGTACTCCAGCAGCTTAAATACCTCTGCAGTTTTCTGCAGATCAAATAAACAGCCAGCTGGTCACACCAGTTAATATCGTACTGCCCAGCTATAAACTGAATGTCTTCCCTATTCATCTTCCCAATTAGGCATATTTACTGATAAATTACTGGGTGATTTATTGGCTGGGCAGAAAGAAAGAAGAGTGAAATAAAGGGAAGAAACAGCATATGAAACCTCCATTGTGTGACAGAGAGAGAATAGACAAGGCAAGGGACATAGGGAGTCCTTGCTGTAAGGAGAATGGGAGCTGAGTACGGCAAAAGGATATAAATTCCTGGGGCATGCAGAAGAAAGAAAGGGGACTGAAAAGGAAGGGGCAGTGGTCAAGAAAAAGGTGGAAAAAGATTTGTGGCACAAGAATTATCTGCATGATAGAAGATAGGCTGGTTGCCAGGAACCAGCCTATAAAACAGGAGAAAAGGCAGGCAGCTTACAGTGTCTGTGAGAGGAAGTGAAATCAAGCAATGGCAAGGTCAGTACACGTCCTGTAAAGCAGTAATGCATTGGTACAATCCTGCAGTATACAGACACCCATTCTTGAAATTTTGTACATCTATGATCAAAAAGAAAGAGGCAAGTCAAAGAGATTATGCTAATTTAAGTGAAATTGAGGTAGCTACGTTCTGATACAGTGGAAAAGATTTGGTCCAGCAGGGTATCCATGGGGTTATCCTGGAGTGAAATTTCATTTGTTTTATTTACTGGCAAAACTTTAATGACCTGAAGAGTGGCACAAAATCCACCCTCAGCAAGTTCAAGGATGAAATCATGGGCTGCTATCCAGAGGAACCCGGATGAACGGGCTGACAGGAGCCTCATGCAGCTCAACACAGGCAGTGTCTAGTCCTGCACCTGGGGAGGAACAACCACCCTGCACCAGGACTTGCCGGCAGCCAACTGGCCCATGGGCAGCTTTGAACAAAAGGACTCGGAGATCACCGGCAAGGAGAAGCTGGATTTGTTCTGCCAGTGGAGCAGCCTGACACACTTGCTTTAATTCTGCTTCCCCTCGGTGCCTGACTGCAGAATGATTGCATCGTATTACAGAGCAGTTTGGAATGATTGTTTTGTGCCTAGTACAAATATTAATATAAAACACCTTCTATTTTACTTAGGGATTTGTGGAAAATAATACAACAAAACAGAAGCTGCAGAAAGCACCATATTGTTTTGCAGCTGACTGCGCACAGCACGCCTGGCAGCGTGCAAAAGACATCCGCACAGCGCTTTTCACTGAGCATGCCATAGTTGGTGTGACATGTCGCAGCCAAGAAGATGGTCTGTCATATGCCTTCCACTTCACTGAAATTTGTGCCAGGCTATGGAAAACATGGTAGGCATGAATGGAAACCTATCAACAGCCAGATCTTTGTCTGCCAAAATAAAAAGAACAACATACTGGGTTAAATTATGTTGCTATTATGCCACAATGCCCATTTTTTTCCCACAGTTCCTGTTGTCAAAGAGCAGATTGATGCTTACAGACTAAGAGTACATGGATCTATAAAATGTCTTTCTGCCAGGATTTATTCTATTTTTATTGCTACTTACCTACCAAATCCAAGAGCTGTTATGGCATACTCTGCTCCACCACTTACCTTATTTAAACAACCACATGAACAAAAATCTACACTGAAACAAGAAAAAAATGTATGTTTTGTTGGTATCAGTGATTTTGTCACATTATTAGGTAAAGGTTTTTATATGTGCATGAACTAGAAAAAAAGAAACCAAATGAACACATCTAGATGAATGTTAAAAATGCGTTGGCACCCTCAGCTGGAACGTTGGGTGAAACACTTGCCGTCCTTCAGCATATGTTCCCATCTACCCACTTTGCAACGCAGCACAGCTACAACACATAATTGTGAGCTCATTTGGATACTTTCTGAATGCCACCCAACCACTTCTGTCGATGGCATTGTTTTGCCTGCCACCTTTCATTTCCATTCAAAGCCCTGGAAAATATTTGCTTCTGCATGCGCGCGCACACGCATTGCCCATGTTTCATTGTCAGAGCCAACAGGTTTGCTTCATGGATCAGGCTGCAGGCTAGGCCGAACAACCGAAATGTGCTGAAGAAGTGTAGTACTGGGTGGGCAGAGGACCACTTAAGGTTCGGGATAACAGCTTCTGTCATAGAGTGGTGGCGATGGTGATGCAAGGTAAACCAGAAAAGTGCATTTCTGTAGAAAGATCTCATCTGCAAAAGTCTACCAGGCGCTCACAGCATGGGTCAACCAGACTGCTGCCTAGTGCTGGGAGCTCATAAAGTACTCCAACAAGTCGGGCAACTCTTTGACGGCCTGTTTGTATAAAAAATCCATCAAGTCCACATTTGCTACACCAGTAGAACAGTTTGTGGCCTGCAGTGACCACGTCCTGTATGAAGAGGAGCATGCTTTTCCAGACCAGACAAAGATAAGCAAGAAAGCATCACTAGGAGAAAAATTGATGGTGAAAGCGTCCCCCAAAATCCTGCCAAAATTTAAATTAAAATGAAGTCATGAGAGCAAACTCTGGAAGACAGCCTGTGGGTAGAGACAACCCTGACACAAGTTAAGCAGCAAGACAGCCAGCCATTGAGACAGCCTGGCAAAATACTCCGTAGATCTTATCAAGGGCATATAGATAGAGAAGCATGAGGAGGAACTGCGTCCACAGCAAGACATGATGCTGGATGCATAACACTGAGCCATAGATTGTTTGGAAACATAAACGAGAGCGGTTTCTGGGCCGTGGCCAGTTTAATT
>NW_010246274.1:0-1416 GCF_000690775.1 Eurypyga helias
CTGCGGGTGCTGCCGCCTCGGGGGGCGAGGGCTCAGCGCTTGCCATTTGAACAACCTGGATGGGGCAGCTTCTTCCGAGAGACAGAAGGTTTCAGGTCTTCCTGATAGCTACAAACACGTCTTTACCGGCTGATAATGTAGAAATTTGTGTTATTAACCTGAATCTTTCCGAATCTCTGTAACTAAGGCCACATATCCTAAATATTGACAGTGCTATGTGTCGCGTTACGGAAGCATTTGCAGTGCTTTCTCATCTCGCAGATTTATTTCATTCTCAGCGTCAGCTGATGCAGATGTCCTTTTCCATAGCATTCAGAGCTGAATGTCCATCGGCTCAAAAAGGCATCCACCCTCCTGTCCACCTACAGTGCTGTAGTTACCACTCCGTATTTGTCTGGGCAGCGTTGGCAGAGCCCCTGGCACCGGGTTGTGTGCGGCAGTGAATGAGTCGTTCTGCAGCCTCAAGTATGTGTATCTCCTGCATTCAGATAAAGGTTCCAGCTCTTACACTGGGTGGAACAACGAGTTATCACCAAATGGAGCTAGAAGCCTTACCCTGAAGT
Organism: Eurypyga helias; assembly: GCF_000690775.1. NCBI lineage: Eukaryota > Metazoa > Chordata > Aves > Eurypygiformes > Eurypygidae > Eurypyga > Eurypyga helias. The sequence continues at coordinate 564 of NW_010246274.1, forward strand.
TATTGCACCTTATTTTTTTCACTTGTTTTCTTTCTTGAGTCTCTAGCAGGGGGGTATAAACCAATCCTTTCTTGTTTGCTTCACCTGCTTTGCAAAGAGCCGTTTCAGCCACAGCATCCTCCCTGAGCTCCTTTGCTGGAGTGATTTGCATAGGCTTATGGTCTTGCCCCACTTCCCAAGAAACCCTTTGCTTTGTGGATTCTTGCACGGATGTTGCTTTCGGTGTTAATCTAAGACAGAAATGTAACAGAAATGGGAATTGCGTGGCAACTGCCACCGCGAATGTGGCCCCACACACGTGCTGTGAAAGCAATGGTGAGAAGATACACAGCAGGAACTTGGGAACAAACTTGTTAGGCCATTAAATTCTTCTTGAGGTTATAATGTTTACATTTATTTTTGTGACTATAAGCAAAATCACCAACAGACTGTCTCCTATATAGCATCAGCAGCCGGTCCGTGTACTTGTTGGCATGCTGAATCTTATAATTTCTGCAGAATTTAATGAAAGAGAAATACGCTGGAAGGGTGCAAGACAGTAATGTGAAACAATATTTTCAAGAGAAGATGGGCTAACTAATATCAGGCATCATGGGCTTCTGCGGATGTGTCTTTATTAGTAAATTGCTCATCAGTTTATGCCATTTCTGCCAACAATTGTGTTAAGTTGCTGTCTTCATAGCAGAAGTGCTGCATCACTCGTGCTAGAGGACGCTGACGGCAGCCCCTGGGGCTGTGGTGTGCAGGGGATGGAGACCCCACGTCTGGGAGAGGCGTCTATGGTGTTCCCGTCCTTGGGATTTGTCAAGGAGCATGCTGTGCTTTGGGGTCTAGGTCACAGAGAGCCACAGAG
>NW_010246274.1:1526-10821 GCF_000690775.1 Eurypyga helias
AAACCCCCCCAGGGGGATTTACCCCCTGTAGCCATGCATTGGGCAGCCAGTGGGGGTGGAAATCCATGAAACCTGGGGTGGGATATACTGCACAGAGCACTTTGAGTTGGAAATGACAGCCTGCCAGCCATGGGGGAGAGGCCCCTCTCATGATTCTCCCCCTGTACTCGGAACTGGTGAGGCCGCACCTCGAGTACTGTGTTCAGTTTTGGGCCCCTCACTACAAGAAAGACATTGAGGTCCTGGAGCGTGTCCAGAGAAGGGCCACAAAACTGGTGAAGGGTCTGGAGAATATGTCTTATGAGGAGCGACTGAGGGAACTGGGCTTGTTTAGCCTGGAGAAGAGGAGGCTGAGAGGAGACCTGATCACTGCCTACAACTCCCTGAAAGGAGGTTGTGGAGAAGTGAGTGTTGGTCTCTTCTCCCTAATGACAGATGATCGGACGAGGGGGAATGGACTCAAGCTGCGCCAGGGGGGGTTTAGATTGGATGTAAGGAAGAAGTTCTTCACCGAAAGGGTTATCACACACTGGAACAGGCTGCCCAGGGAGGTGGTGGAGTCACCATCCCTGGATGTGTTTAAGAGACGGGTGGATGAAGTGCTGAGAGATATGGTTTAGTGGTGGACAGATACGGTTGGACTGGATGATCTCTAAGGTCTTTTCCAACCCAGTGATTCTATGATTCTATGATTCTATGATGCCTATTAGATCACCATTAACAATGTTACTGTGTTGTGGCAAGCAGAAAGACTGTTTCTCTCAAACACTTTCGCCCAGGTCCCCTTTTGTAAAGAACTCTGCCAGGAGGCCGGTGCAGGGTCCCTGCCGTAAAAGCTCAGCGGACTCCTCTCGGTACTTTGGGGTCCGAGCACTTGCTTCCATTGTAGGGACGGAAGTTCACCCCGTGGCTGATGGCTCAGTGCCCTTCTTCTGTGTCAGAGCTCAGTGAAGAGTGTGCAAAGCCCGTCTTCCCTCGCCCGCTCAGCCTTGCACTCCCCGCGGTGCTTCAGGCGATGCTGGAATACCCCGTTGGGCTGCGGAGGGAAGGCGGGGGGGGGGGCTAGGCTCTGTGCACAGACAAAACAGTACTTTGTAATAAGAAGAAAGTCAACAAATATTATGTTTTGCCCTTTGGCAGTGCAACCTTTTGTAATTAAATTATTCGGATGAAAAAGGCGATCTTAATTATTTAAGAGCTTGGGAAAAAAAAGTACAGTCAAATAAATAATTCATTGTACCGCAAAAAGTTATTTTAACTCTAAGTACTGTTAAATTTTTCAGGGATCCATTATTTATTTTCACTTCTCAGTGACAGATTTTTGTTAAGTTTGAAGCTGTAACCCAAAATTTGTGTTCTGTTTTCTTGCAGGTAAGTCTGGATTGGTCTGTTTGAACTGTGCGGTTTGGGAATGTAAGCGAACAAAGTAAGCCCTCTTCAAGCTGTCCCAGCCTGTTAACAAGGTCAGAGCGATATCTTTATTTTTGAACTCCAGTGCTGATTAAAATTAAAATGGAATGGATAACATAATTGGAGATTGATACAGCTGTGCAGGCACAGTGCGATGTTTATGTCAGATGTGAATGCCACAGAACAAATACGTGTTACTGGGAATTAGTATGCAGGCTGCTGCTTCCCTGGTTCATCCTTAAACCAGGGTGGGGTGGAGATAATATGAAATATCCATGTTGCTGATATTCTAAGGGGTAATACAGCTTTTTATAAGATTGTTTCATTGATCATTTAAATGGGTTCTCTAGTTACGGTAGATTCGCAGACATAAAAATTGAGTGGCTCCTCTTGACCAGGTTAGCAGGTCACACACTGAAAAGCTTACTTTGTGGATCGTTCAGCACTGATTATCTTTTATTAATCACGGGGCACTGGGATCTTGCTATAAGGCAGTGAGATGCTGCTGTTGGACTGGCATGCTTTGCTTCCTACCCAACCCTTGCTCTGTGACAACTCCTGCTGGCGGTAAGAACCCTCACAAGCTTCCTTGCGTAGAGGGAGCAGACTCCTCTGAGGTGGTGTCATGTTTGTTGTGTCAGAGGGTAAAACTATTTCCTTTGAATTTTTCCTCCTCTCTTTTCTTCTCCCATTATTTCCAGGAACAATTAAATCCACTTCTTGTCAAATTATGGTCTTGGCTTTCTTTTGAAGTGCTGTCTGTGTAAATCAAACTGTGGTTTCCCATACTATGAAGGATTCTGTTGTCCTAACCTCTGATTCCTATTCATGCACCAGTACCAATAGCAACCTCCTTTTTGCAATATTCCTGTACGCCCGTGTTGTGGTACCTGTTCAGCTCAGTGCTGTTGTAATGCTAATTGCAGGACAGATACTGATGATCCATATACAGAAAATGGTACACAAGGCACGTTCTCTTGCAGACATTTGTGAAGCTTAAAATTGTTCCCTTTCCACATACGGATTTTTTGATATTTCAGCTGGGCAATGTAAAAGCTACTGACTGTTCTCAAATTCATTGATTAGTTCTGCACCACGTTTTTTGCATTTGGTTTTCTCGTTTCAGTTACTGTGCAGATCAGCCAGCAGATTTTTCTGTGAATGCTAAGAAACATTTTTATGCTTGGCTTTTTTCTTTTTCACTTCTGTTGACTGATGTTGGGATGTTTTTTTATCAACTGAGAAAAGAGGCCATATGTTCTTTACAGCTGTATCACCACTACCATTCTGAGGATGAAATAACGAGGGACTACTTTCCCGTGCTAGTGACTGTCTCACTTCTGGAGTGAAGCTGAGATTTGAGGTGGTAGCGAGATGTGCTACTAGATTCACATATGCTATATTTCTGTCTCTGAATGACCTATTAGTTTTGGAGTTGCTGCTGTATGTTTTTCATCTGAAAGATTACAATGGTTTTGGTCATGCTCACCCGTCTTGTTGGACATATTAGACATAAATCCTCAATATGCGTTCGCATCTGCTTTTAAACAGCTCCTGGCTACCAGTCTGATAGCTTAGCTTGCACCATGCACTTGGAATAAAATAACTAATTCACCACAGAAGGGTCACACTTTTAAGTCTGACCTTTTCCAAACCTTTTGATTTCAACCTTCTGTTTTTGGCTCTTGAATCAGTTTGGTTTCCAAAACCCAGGTGAGCAGATTCTTTTCCTCTGCAGCTGTTGATCAGCCTCATCGCACGTGTGTACCATTGACTCTGTCATGACATGTGGTACTTCTGAGCCTTTTCATACACGACATACTGAGCTCGTACCTTTGGTACCCAGCCGTATGCCCTCTTCACGTTCCTTAGACATCAACCCTTGCTTGGGGAGTTTTGCACAAGGAGCAGTCTCCACGCTACTTAAACAATTGATTCATTGCCTCCAAGAGCAATAAGGATCACTTTGAAGCAGGCACGTTATCAATGGAATAAATATGCTGTAGTGTAACAAGGCTGTGTACTATTTTTCATATCTTAAGGAACTCTGGAACTATTAATGGAAGAAGGGTTGGATGTGAAAACACCATCCGTCATGTCTCATTGCAATAAAAAGCAGATTTGTATTTCAGCATTTCTGTTTGAAATGTATAAATGCCTCTTTCAAGGGTTTGTAGATGTAAGCAGATAAAAAGTTATTAGATGTGGATATGAATGGTGACAAATCAAAAATAAAGCCTTAAAAACCCCTACCTGATGCAGTCTAAGTTATAAGCAGCGCTTTGGAAAGAAGCACCAATTTAAAGAAATACACAAAAAATAACCTTGTGCAGAGAGATCCAGTGAAGTCAAAATGAATATTCAGGTCATATGGTCCTGGCTGCAGAAACGACGCTGAGGGCTTTAGGAGATAAGTTAAAAGGGAGTGCTTCTGAAAACGCTGTCCATCTACAGCCACTGTTTGCCCCAGCGTATCTCAGAACTCAGCACTGTGGAAGATCTCATCAGGCCTCAGAATTTAATTTTTGAAAATATACACCTTCTGTAAGCCTGGCGTAAGGGGTGGTTATAAGGGGTGTGTGTGTAATCCTTTGTTGCCCTCAGGCTAATGGTAATATGCAAAGAAAAATATTCTGCCTTAAACCAAAATGCAGTCTAAGCCCCAGAAGGCTAGGGCTGGCAGTTATCTTCAGCAGTGACTCGTTCGTGCAGTGCAGGCTGCGAAATCCGGAGCGTTGGGAAGTGTGTACGTGTGGGAGTCCTTCGTATGAAAGAGCATTGTTACGGGAAGCGTCTGCACCAGCACTGCTGGTGGGCTGTGCTGAGGACTGGTTGTGGTGTCGCACTCCAAAATCTGTTGTGGCAGCCTTTAGTTTGAGATTTATACCTTTCCGCTGATGCTGAAAGCCTCCGTGTTGTCGTGGTAGTCGAGAAGAGGAACAGGTCCGTACCTACGGCTCTTGGATAGACTAGGAAGGAGAAGCTTGCGGTTAGACTGCTGCTCAGGTGGGTTAGTGGGGTACCCCCAGTGGCAAAGCAACCTGGAACTTACGCAGGGAGAAGGGCTGGAGAGGGTTCCTACTGCTGAGCTATTTGCAATTTTAGAATGAAAAATGAGTGAGTTTATTTCTTATGTTTAACCTCAAATCTGTATTCATAGAGGCTGGGCTATGTTTATTCATAAAGAACACTCTGCATGTTTGGGGTCTTTGTGCTGTTCCTGGGGGAATGGAGTGCAGGGCTGTAACATTTAAAAATAACGTTTTCAAACATACTCTTATTGTGTTTGTTAGGGGTTCTGGGGTTTGCTGATAAGCCTTGCAGGGTGCAGGGGCACCTTCAGTTCCAGTCTTGCCTACTTGGTAAGGTACAGCACAGTGCAAGGCATCCCATTGAGCGTGATGTGACCTAACAGGTAGCTTTAATGATTAATTGAGCTTGCTAGGCACCTTTGGAAAAAAAAAAAAAAAATTGCTGATATGTTTGGGAGGGGAAGAAAATAAAGGTTGTAAGATCAAAAGTGTACTTATTTTTCTTTAAACCTTGCTGTTCTGGGTCCCCAGGGGTACTGCACCGGTAAAGCAGCAGTGGTAATTTAGCCGTAGGTCTGTTTGCTGCACTTTTGCTGTAGTTCCCCAAGCTTAGCTTTAGTCATGGAGTCAGAATTTCATGCTTTTCCTACTGTAGCTGGCATGGACTTGAGAGCACTGGTCTGATGGAGATGCTGAAGAGCAGAGTGTGTTACATCTCCTCTGAGCAGCCACAGCCATCCTGGGCCTTGAAATGCCAGTCGGCTCCCTGAGGCCTTTCTAGACGAAGAACCAGACTGATAACCACTGCCACAGGGGTTGTGTGAGCAGCAGTGGAAATGTTTTAGTTGAAATACGAAGTAACCAGCTTTAGTAAAAACCCAGAGGAGACCTCGGGGTGCTCTTAGTCTTCTGCTGCAAGCCAGTAGCTGAGAGAGCAGCTTACACCTCCCCTGAAACAAAACGGCTCTCTGGAACCAAACCACCTGAAGTAGTGAGGGTTAGTGCTTTGGAGTTAAATGGCTGAAATTCATTGTGAAACAGACTGTGGAGGAGGAAAACGGGGCTTTTGGGATCGTTTTCTGGAGATTTTTGTCTTGCACTGTTTGTACGTTATTTCTCAGTGTTCCTTTTCCATATCATCTCTCTCGCATCAAAAAAAAAATCCTGATGAAAGATTTCTCCTTGAGTTTCTTGTTTCTCTGTACTGCTGGTGGGAAGTGGTACATCTTCAGGGTGGCTGGATAACCCACCTATTTCTGAAGCCCACAGCAGGGTTCTGGGAAGAAGTGTCTGAAAGACAGAGTACGTCTTAAGATTCCTGTTAAGTAATTTATGTAAAAATTGAGGTTTTATATTGGAACCTTATTTCACCATGTGTTCTTCAAACATTTTCTTCCCTGAGATGGAAGTTGAATGCTCAGTAGTCATTTATATATTGAGGAGTACACAGGCTTTTAAAATAACGTCTTCTTAGCTGAAGAAGCTAATAACGTCTTCTTAGCTGAATATGTGTATTCAGTGCCGCATCACAAACACAGCTCCCTTCTTGCCAAACCCAGAGACAAATCTGTTCTGTTCTGAAGCACTTTTTATGGTGTTTGTGGCAATGTAAAATTGCAGATATCTGTGGCCTTACCGAGCATAGTGTAAATTTTACAGAATTTTAGTCCCATTCACAAGGAGACTAGGCTTACACCGAATCTTCTGAGGACAAAACGGCTTCCTATTTTGGGGTAAAACAAACTTGGTTCACAGCATCACTACTAGTCTTCTGAGGAGAATGAAATGGGCACCTGTGTTCCTGGTGCAACTTTCTCTCATGGTGTTGAGCCATTATAAGAACGCAAACCCTTCTACGCATCTCGTGATAGTATCACTACTAAAAAAGGTGGAAAATGGCATACGTAAGAAAATGTTTTCTGTGCCACTGCATCCTGTATGTGAAAGCAGCGGCAACACCCATGCAACCGACAGCCATGTGTCTGTGATGTTTGAAAACTATCGGATTGCTGCCCATCTGCTTTCTAGCTCAGTCATCGTGTTATTTCCTGTAGAAATGGACAACGCTGAGCACAGCTACGTGCTCACTCATGCCACTCAAGCTGTTGTGAGTGTCTGGATCAGGCACGCTTTGCTCTCAACAAATGCAGTATTTTGCTATTGGGAAAATGTTTGACAGTGAAAAGACAAATACTCTACACCAAGCGAAGTGTTGTGTCTTGTGGCTGGGAAGTGTGGCTGTAAAGCAGCCTGTCTAGGAAGTCTCAGACGACAGGCAAATTCTTCAATTCCAGATAGACTCATGCATGTAAAACATCATCCGCTTTTCCCTGCTTTCCACTTGATGCTGTCGGAGAGGGCATCCACTTGCAGCTTGAGCTGGATGCAGAGGGATTTCTTCTTCTGGATGGCGGTGACGCCGGTGGTGAAGGTCTTGCGCGTGCTGGTGGCCTGGCGCAGGGCCAGCTGGTACCCCCCCTCCAGCCCCGCCACCGACCCCAACGGTACCAGTGCCGACCCGTTGGGGCCAGCAAACCAGCTGGTCATCACCACCTTCTCCTGGAGCAGCACAGAGGCATTCTGGGAGGCCGGGTTGTGCTTGACTAAATTGAGCCAGCCTGTGGTATGGTGTTCCACCCAGCTGGTCCCTGAGCTGTGGCCCAGGAGGAAGTCTTGGGGCTTGTCACTTGGGAGCAGCGGGTTGTGCCCTTCCTTGCCCCCTTCCTGAGGGCCATAGTAAGTGAAGAGCCACTCCAGCAAGCTGTCCTCGTTGCCACCTGGACAACTACTTGCTCCCAACTGACTTTAAATCCACAATTCAATACATTTAATTTTTTCCTCTTCTTAAGGAGACAGGCCTTAAGAGTGGATACATCTGTCCCCTTCTATGGCCAGAGCATATTGTCTTTTGTGCGTTCCAGTATCTCATCAGTAACTGGTTTCTTGTTGTAACCATCTTCTTCTGTTACCGCAGTGTGCAGATCTTCACAATTTTTCTGTATATAGGTCCGTGATATTTCATCTCTCCTTGTTTGTTAGAGCCATGAACAGTTTAACAGGTGAATAAATTGCCACTATGATGGCAAAACATGATTTCCTAATTCTATATGGCTTTTCTAGATCTTCTGGATGTCTGTGTCTCTATCTCGCAGAGATGGTTGCCTCAAAGCGATTGTTTTTTGTTGTATTTGGTCTGAGTTGAGACGTGTTAATGAGCCTCATGCATTTATCTACACGCTTCAAGAAGGTTTGTTCATTGATATGTTTCTTAAATATAAGCGCAGTGTGCAGAAGTACTAAACTTTGCCTCACCAAATCCAAAAGCATGCTTTCGCTCTGAGTTAACAGCCCGTTAATAATTTAGTCAACACTGCGGAATGTCACTTGGCTACCAGAAAGTGATTAGCACTTCTAAAGAGTTGAGGCCAGCTAATGCTTTGGGAGGAGAAGATGGAATTTTCTTTTGAATTAGTTAAGAATTAATCAATTCATGAGGGAGTGGGAGGAGTTTGAAAGTAAATCTATCACCAAGAAAAACTGTGTGGCATAAAAGCAAAGCTGGAGAATCCCAGTGATTCCTTCTCCTGTGCCAAGTTGGTTGTGCTGGGTTACACAACAGTTGAAAGTTTGCCAGATCTCTAAAGCCTGATGAATTTCGGTTTGGATGTGATAAAGTTAAATTTTGTTCTTTTTGTTTCCTCTCACCTTCATCCTCCTTTCTGATTCCATTGTTTATTTTGAATTGAATAAATGCTGTAGGTTGTATTTAGTGTGATTAAGGGCGACTTCTAGGAGAACAGATAACATTGCACAGTTCCCTTTTGTAGGATGTCGTGAGCCTGAAAACTGAGTTACCTCAGTGGTCCTGGACGTCAATATCCCTGTGCCTTTCTGCTGTCTTCTCGCAGGTGTCCACCCAACTACAGTTCCTCTGTAAAATACCTGTAAAATATTCTTGCTGACCATGTTTGCACACTTTTTATTTGACGTTCATAGAGAACAGGCATCACTCTTATTGGGTCCCCAATGTTATTTACTAGTTTGTATTGAAAAACATCAAACAACACGTTCAGATTTCCCCACGCTGTAGAGGTGTGTGTTGGTACATTTTGCAGGCAATCAGGTCTTTTGTTTCCCCGGGTTTCTGTTCAGGCATCTGCAGGAGAGTGTCTCCATTGCACGCTCCCGTATTGCAAAGTACACCTGGCACAGACCGGGACAAGACATGAGGAGATGAGTCAGCCCTTTGAAAATGCTCTCAGAGAGCAAACCATCTCGGAGAAACGCGTCGTTGATGCCCTTCCTCAGTGAGTATTTCGGGAAACCTTCATTAGCTCAGATACAGAGTACTCCAGCACTGAAATTCTCTGGGTCTGAGTGGGAGTCTTGCCTGGGTATGAAAACAGGGTCAGACCTGCGCTTTCCTTTGGCGGTTTCATCCCATTATCTTTAGTTATGCTCTGCAAACCTCCGCAACAGTTCCTCTGCCTCCTTGATATTTACAGCCTTTAAATATAAATGGACAGTTAGCACCTTTCCCTGAGTCAAGTGATAAATATTTATTACTGTTTTTAGCGTATCTCTATGAGTCACCTGTAGCAGCCTTGTGGAGGCATCCTTGGGACTCCTGCTGCTGCACAGTGCTGTGGTTTGAGCAGCACACACAGGGCAGCCGCCCAGCCTGAGCCTGCCTGGGGCTGCTGGGAGCTGCCCAGGGCCGTGGTGGTGCCGTTGCTGTGGGGCTTCTGAGCCTGCCATGGGGGTGGCTGTGACCTGTTAAGCTGTGGAGACCGTACTTCAATATCGTCTGCAGAGCTCAGCTTTGTGTTGGGTTTGTGGTGTGGGGGTTGGGG
>NW_010246275.1:0-6893 GCF_000690775.1 Eurypyga helias
CGCGCCGTGCTCTCTGACGGCACCGCGCCCGCACTGAAGATGGTCGCTCCGGCCTCGGAAGTGACATCACGGCGTGAGAGGCGATGGGTCAGCGCGCCGAGGGGGCGGGAAGGGAGAGAGGGGGCGATGGCGGGGCTGAGGGAGACCTGCGCGGCCGCTTCAGGCGGGGTAAAGGGTTTTGCCTGCCTGAAGGAAACACAAACCAGCAGGGACGTGACGTCGTGCGGCCGAATTCGGGAGTTAATTCCTCATCTCCGGGCACAGAAGGTAGGGAAGTGCCTTCGAGGGGGCTGTCAGGCAGCACAGGTCGGCCTCCCAGACTGTGTTCCCAGGGTAGCGTCACTGCGCACATACTGTACGCGCGTGCAATAAAAAGCCCGTCACACCTCTACTTGCGTGGCTAAAAGCCAAAAAACAGGCCACGGTACTCTTCCCTTAGCTGAAGGTTCCCAGAGCTAACATGCCTAGCGGAAATTCCTGAACGCCCAACCGAACGAAGGCAGCGAGCAGATGCTCTCCATCAACGCTCCCCACCAACTCCCTTGGCGCCGAGCGACTCGCGCGCCTTAACTCAGCCTGCGCCACGGGCGCTTCCATTCGGAGCGGGACTGGGCTTCAGGATCCTGTATTTGCAGTTCCAAAGACCAGTGCTTTACCACGGCTGCTTGTTGAACACTGAGCCACAGCCAGAGCGGTGAAATCCAGCAGCAGCACGACAGATTGTTACATGTATTAGGGAAAAACTTTGTGCTGATGAGTCCTGATTAGTGTTTCTGTGACACTAAGTGATTTGGAGAATGATGTAATTCTGTATTCAAACTGTTAAATACAGAGGTCAAAGTCCAAAGTTCACGCATTAACTTACACAGGATGAACCAGAAGTGAGGACGGCTCATAAAAAATTGGTAAGTGTAAGATGGAATGACTCCTACAAAAAGGGGTTGAAAGAATAGTACACAACATGGAGATGTGGGATTACCTACAGTGAAATGGATCGCCGTGTTGGGAACACTGCTGAAGGCTAAATTCCAGCTGTCAGGGTCGGCTGGCTCTGGAGACCAACCTGCAGGCGGATGGCAGGGTACCCCACGGGGGGTGCAGCACCCCTGCGGGCTTACTGGAAGAACAAGCCCCAGGGTAGGGCTGAGTAACAGTGCTGACTGACAGGTGCTCTGGAGGGGCAAAAAAATGCCACTGACAGAAGTCTGAGTCAGCTGGAACTACAAATTCCCTCTGAGTTTGAATCACCTAAATATTACCGTTTAGGTAAAAGCAGGATTTATCACTTGTTGGCACATGGTACTTATCTCAATGATCAAATACATTATTCTATTCTATTTATAAGAAAGGAGGGATGGACTTGCATGAGTTCTTTCAATTAATTTTATTGAGTAGCCAAATCTGATAAATTAGCACAGATAAAATAAGCATTTGCATGTGTTACAAATGACTTTTTTTACAGGAATAAAACAGTGAAAATTACAAACTGTAAAAAGGAGGACAAGTAAATCCTGTCTTAAATTCAGAAGGGGGGAAGATTGATAACTTCATACTGAAGATCAAATGTTTGAGTTCAGAAAACAAAGATTTAATATTACAATATTATACACTACTTTACAAAATTAAATTTACTATAAGGATTACATCCATAATAGTAAACAGAACCTTAAAATCACATTTAATGGTCCCTTATTTAACAGCCATTTTGCATCTTTGATTAAATTATGTTAAGAAATTAATTCTAAATAAAAGTGAACCATTCTAGTTATTGCAACACAGTCTATGTGGACTCAAGACTCAAATATATTAAATTAAAAACGATAACGAAAGCAAAGTAAAATGGATGGTAACAATGTTGGCTGAACACTAATGTGTCAAATACAGAAACAGGTTTAAAAAAAGTCTTCTACTAGAAAAATAGAGTACATTTGCAGTGGTAGAGTTGTCGTGCTGAGATCTAAGTACCAGAGCCACTCTCACCTATTTTTGCAGTTCATCTTCAGTGTCCTCATTTCTCAACTGTAGGTAAAAATGACACATCATAGGCAGTTGGTGTGTCCAGCTGTCCTGCACTGCCCTGACAGCAACACGAGGTGAACCCACAGGCCTTTCCCACTGCAAGGGAATAAACTAACCCAGTTTGATACAGAATTTCTTCTAAGGTGAAGAGAACTCCAAGCGGGTTCAGCTGATTTCTTGTTTCTAACATTTCACCCTGTAAAGCTGAGGGACCCTAACTCAAAGTTAACTCCCACAAAGACTGACATCTTTTGCCATTAGCCTGGTGTACACAAAGCAATAAGCCATCTCCAACATCCATGTTTTTAAAAAAACGAGCAGCAAGACAAAGTCACAGTAAGAGACCGACTTTGGGTGGGCTGTTAGACGCAAGGATGATTTTCAGCATCTGAGTGATGACAGACCCAAACCTCAGGTTTTGAGTCATAATCTATGCAACTGCATAGCTTCCATTTATGATTTAAATGAAGAGACCCCTTTCTCCATGAAAAAAACCCCAGACTGTCAAAACTTAAAAAAAACCAACCCCTCTCCACTCTGACTAGAAACAAAAGTTGTTCAAGTAAACATACTCCCGTTGGCCACCAAGACAGCAGACAGGGAAGCTTAAGTTGGTTCCGTAACAGTCTTTTCATGCTCTTTTAGACATCGTTCGGAACTTTTGCTTCTTGTGCTCAAGGGACAAGAACGATTTCCCCAAAGAAACTCCCCTCAAGCAAAGCAACTCCTGACAATCGCGCGCAGCTACAGCCTGATTACCCACCAATGTCCTTCAACACTTGTACCACAAAAGTCCGTGAACTAGCCGGATCACAGTGCGTGTTTGGCCACTTACAAGTGTTTTACCTGCTCAAGTTACTTGCCCCAGGAAGTAGGCTTTGCAAGACCTTTATTATTTACTAGTGGTAAAGCAGACCAAGATTTTTCCATATGAAACCCTTCCATGGGCACAGGGATACAGTAACTTAAATACTCTTTATGCTGGTAGCTATCCGTGACAGCTCAATCTCAGAACAATTATCCATACACTTGTATAAAATTAAATATTGTTGTATATAAATTTTCACTTCAACTCCCATCTGTAGCCCCGGCAGGGATGTAAGAGCATATTTAAAGCTTTTATTTGGGCACGCTGGCTTTGGACCAAGGCTTGTTACACAGCTGCAGTAAAAAACAGTTTTGAAAACCTCAAGCCCATCTAAAACCATAAACAAATCTTCAAATGCCACAGAATGTTTTTTTGTCTTTGGAAAAATAATTCCTTTTCCGATTTCAGCATCAGCATAGTCAGTGTTGTCTCAAAACATTAGGTTCGAAGTGCCGTCGTACAAACGTGCTTCAGAAACACATGAGGATTTTAGGGGCTTAAACATTCAGTTAATGTAAACAAGAGCCAAAATCTACTGAACGTAAACAATAGAAAAATGGGAGCTAGCCTTCCTTGCCCCTCCCCTCCCACACCATTCACAAACTGAAATCAAAGCTATTCCTGTCACCGAGGGAAAACAAAGCTTGTCCTCTACCGAAGTAGTCTTCTGCTGCTGCTCAGCCATGGGCTCTTAAAAACGTGTCTCATAGAGGGCCCGCTTCTCCCCACTCTCTTTTTTAATTAGAATACTGACTTATTCAGAGCTTTAACAAATTCAGCCACCTTGTCCGGGTTAAGCTTACCTTCTGTCCTATTAGCCACAATCCAATCCCAGCACTGGATCCTACACTTCAGAAAGCATTTGTTCGTTTCACAATGAACAGCTGTTCCATTGCTACTTTAAGCGTTAGGTTGAACACCGAGATACTCTGTCTGTAATCACTGGATGCACTTAGAAAGAATTTCCCTGCAAATCATGATCAGTATTGTGAGGTTTTATATCTAGCAGCCAAAAAAAAAAGCAGAGAGTTACAGAAATATACATTTTGAACAACAAAGAACTCTTTATTTTACAAAATGTATTTCACCTTTTCAGTATTGCCTTTGTAAATGTACTTCATGCTGCAACTACTTACAGTAAAAACATGATTTGCAGCAAATTAAAGGTGCTCAACCAGTTCCAATAGTTTGATTCTTTGTTTTTTTAAGGTACAATATTATGTAGTTGTACATTTGATTCTCAGATGTGGTCCTTTATTTGCTTTAGTTTGTTGAAATCACAGTGACAACTTCTCATCAACTGCCTCAGGCCACGGATTTAATGAAGATATTACAAGCACAATCGTTCTTTACTGCAAAATCTTTCCTCTTAAAGAAGTGAGCCAACGGCTAGTGTTTCATTTATTCACTTGCTGCTGTATATGAAGGAGGAATTCATAGTATGATAAGGCTGATTCTGTTCTGTCTTCGATCATATTTTGCAGAAAACTTGATTTCAATGGACTGTCGTCCCTTAAAAATGAAAATATAAGCGTTTGAGTAAAATAAATATTCACCAAGATCTACAGTACAATGCATTAATAAAGTTACGGGTCAAGTGGCAAGGTGTTTCAAGAGCTTAAGGACATGTGAAAAGAGGATCTCAAACTGCCCTTGGGATTAATCCCAATAAGTGCACTCATCAGCATTTACTTCATTTATCTGCCATTAACTCAAGATTCTTCTGTGACATTTCGTCGTTTTTGGTCTGTGGAAATTGTAATTGGAGACAGCTCGTAACGCGAGTCCTGTCTGTTGTCAAATCTGTGAGGCACAGCACTCACCACGGTTAAAACTTCCATTAAGAAAGTTCAGTTTATGACGTCCAACTACGTATCGTCAAGAGGTCCCTAAAGAAGCACAAAAACTGTGAAAGCCCACTTACTTTATTATATATAGTATGGGGAAGAAAGGTCTCTGCTCTCTCAGCCAAGAAATAAAAGCTGCTGTTCTGATGGATTCTGCGGTTTCGAGTTCTGGGAGATGCGTCTAAGAGACAAAAGGTATCAATACACACGTGACAAGAAGAGAAACAGTGACAGGAACACTTAAAACAGTTTTAGCTTACTCTCCCCTTTGAAAGGGCTTGAAACAAGGTGCTCAACTACTATACGCAATCTGCTATCAGAATGGTGATAACTGAGCTGCGATCAGTACCTGCTGTATCGCAGAAACCGAAGGATTTCCCACTAATCCACTGTCCTCACTATTCCCAAGTATTCTCAGTCTGCTCCCACAGTTCTGAGAAACTTCACCATGGCCAGCCTCTTCTCACTGTGCTTTCATGGGGAGATCTATAAAGTTTCAGCCTGGAGAAACCACGAGAGGTAACAAATTCTTTCTTTCCCCGGATCTGGATTTATAGTGAATAACAACTAGAGGGCTAATCCTTGAATAGTGGTATTTTCGTACTCCTGGAAGTAACATTCTGGCAGCACTGTGTGACTGGTGTACAGCAAAGCAAGCACATACCATATTCTGCGGTATCGAGCCGTAATTTGGAACTCCAAGCACTTGGCTGATAAAGCTCTGCCCGCAGTTCTTCCCAATCCACAAAAACATTACCTGAAAGATACCCAGCAACAACAACATGAATTCAATGCAAAACACCACCTCAGCAGTCTCCTACATTCTGAGTTTTCAGAAAGAACCCATCGAGTAAATCTGGGTACTTTACACCACCACACCACTTACAGAGCCGGCGTCCATAAGGTAAGCACCATCCCTACTCAACTTCTCTACCGACAGCTGGAGAATGGGTGGCTGAGGTATAGTTCTGTCATTTATGTTAAGAGCTCCCTAAAGGAAAAAGCATAAAGAAAATCAGCGGTTCACATCTCGATGCACTGGAACAGGCTGAAGAACAGAAGGTTAAATAAGAATCACAGGGTGGTTTGGGTGGGAAGGGACCTTAAAGGTCATCTAGTTCCACCCCCCTGCCATGGGCAGGGACACCCTCCAGGAACAGGATGTATTACTGAACCCTAAGCTGGACCCTTCTCCTCACTTTAGTCCCAGTCATACTTTCAGTGCATAATTTACAAATAGATCTCTTATGTTTTATTTAGTGAGGGGGTACTTCATCAACTTAATCTTAGTTAATTAGGACTAGAACTGGCATATCAGGTTTGTACAAAAGATGTGATTTCTAAAATTATTCAGGCTCTTACATAAACATTCTCTCACTGTTCGCAGAACTACTTTGACATTTTAAAATATAGGAAGCTACAGAGGGACAAAAAGTTAAAATATATGTTATACAATCTTTAAGTACATGTGATTTATAAAATAAGGTTAGAGAAAACCTCTTCCATCCACTCACAGCACAGCTTCTCTCCAGAATTCATCAATCCAATCCCAAACAACACATGCATAATAAATGCAATAAATGGGAAGATAGGAAACTGAGTTTTAGCTACGCAGCCTGAATGTGGAAAACTGGTGAGATTCTTAACACAGACTTAGGTTTGCGTCATACAAATCTCTGGGAGCAGGCAAACAGACCATGTAGCAATGCAAATACTCACCTCATCTGTGAGGTTATCAACTCTGTACAGACTGGGATGTGTCATAAGCATGAGGTATACAAGGGGCTGGTTCTTCACCTGACACATGGTAAAAATGCGTTCATCTAAACGTGTGGTCGTCCCAGTTTGAAAGGCTTTCTGCAAGCAATCAGGCGTTTGATGTCACCATGAAAGCAAAGCGAGATAAACTGAATTTAGCACACCACCCGTTGCTTGTTCATAACTTACTTCGAAGTCTTAGAGTCGAGCTGTAAGCACTGTCTCAAAATACCATACTTTCCCACTGCTGCTTTGATTCTCCTTAGTTCTCTTCAGTGGTTCACATACAAGTCACACAATTCCCCTTATTCCCATTTCTGGGCTCTAGAACTTCCCATGACCTTGCAGCATCAATCCTTCCTAGTGAGCACTACAGCTGAGACGAAAGCCTCTTGAAATGT
>NW_010246276.1:0-1374 GCF_000690775.1 Eurypyga helias
CCAGCCCCGGGAAGGGCGCTCGCTCTGTAAAACTCTGGTAAATCCAGCTCCTGGTGATCGCTGCAATACTCCTGACATCACCCCCACAAAGCTCGAAGGTAGGTCCCAAACCACTGAGAACAACCGTCTTTTGAAAGATCTGAGAGTCACAGGATGTTCAATCCAGTAAGAAAAGAAGTTCTTGTCCCCTGAGTGGAAACAGGGACACCATGAGAAAGAGGTTCTGCTGAATCTGTGCACCGGGGGCCGGTCTGCAGGTCAGTCCGAGGCCTCGCAGCCTGTGGAAACAGCACCCGCAGCTCAGAGCTGCTGGGTATTCCAGTTTCATGGAGAGATTTGGCTTTAAGGGACCTCAAAGCCCCCCCAGCGCCACCCCCTGCCACGGGCAGGGACACCTTCCCTAGCCCAGGGCGTTCCCAGCCTCATCCAGCCTGGCCTTGGACACTCCCAGGGATGGGGCATCCCCAGCTTCTCTGGGAACCTGTCCCAGTGCTCCCACCCTCTGCGGGAAGAATTCCTTCCCCATGGCCCAGCTCCATCTCCCTCTTCCCGGTTAAACCCGTCACCCCTTGTCCTGTCACTCCCTGCCCTTGGGAAAAGCCCCCCCAGCTTTCTTGTAGCCCCCCAGGCACTGGAAGGGGCTCGGGGGTCTCCCCGGAGCTTCCCTGGCTCCCTTCAGGGGCATCATCACACCAAGACGGTGTCAGAGACGGACGCAGCGGATGGGAGTTACTTATCCCGCAGCACTGGATGGGCCCGCGTGGCAGAATCACGCTGCCCTGTTCCGCGGGAGGAAGAGCCGGGGGGAACATCCTCCTGGCGATCCGCACGCTGCAGCCTCCCGCACCCTGCTTTCCTCCTGCACTCACTTTCCCACGCGGTACACACGCTACCCAGTGATCGGCACCGTCCTCCTTCCAGAACAACGCTGTTTCCCCTGAGCCTGGCATATTTCCCCTGTAATAATGATCATTAACTTTTTACTGTAATTAAGAGTAACGCTATGTTAACACACTCTGGCTCGCACAATGTGTTTTGTCATCTCTGTTTAGAAGACGAACACCCAGCAACAAGCCCTCTTTCTGCTCCGCACATGCGGGTAATTCAGCATTCCGTGCTCGCAGCGGGTTTCCAGCCAGCAAAGGCGTCACGTGGGGAACAATTAATTCACTACGCCACCCCCCCTGCTCCTCACCGCCTCTGCTGGTGCCAGTGTCTATTCCAACGACACAGCCGGAGGCGGCGTTAGCGAAATCCTGTTTGCACAACCCTAACGCTGCCGTGCCCCGAGCCGGCAGGATGCGGGAAGGAGCCGCGCAAACCACCGCAGGCGACGCGGGCGGGAGCGTCGGGGCTGTCAGCGTCCGGCAGCAG
>NW_010246277.1:0-9447 GCF_000690775.1 Eurypyga helias
CCATCCCCTTCGATGAGGAGGTGAGGCTCAGAGGCAATCCCGTGTCTCCATTTGCCCAGCTTTGTTTGTCCATCTTGGGAGATTCCTATCTCATTTCATGTCTCAAGGTAGTGAAGGTCCCAGGGAAGCAAGTGTCCTGAACAAAGGACGCCTGGCATGAGCAACCACAAGAAGCAGCCACACACCAGGGTTGGCAGGGCCCTGTTGGCTTTCCCCGATGAGAACTGCCTGAGAGTGACCCCTGCCCTTCCCAGCGATGTCCAAAACAAGCTTCTTGGCTCCATCCTGGCCTAATCCCTAAAGGACCTGATTTCTACTGATCAGGGGAATTGACCCCTCACACCTTTAATTATCCTGATTTAACAGTCACTGATCTGAGAAATCATTGCCCTTTGCCATTAGCTCTCTGCTTTTGCCATCTGATTGTGTCTTTCTGGCTCAGGTCCTAGGATCTTTCAGTTGTCCCTGACACCCAGACAACACTGACCAGTCGCTGACGCTAGAGGAACAGACCCCTCAGCTCTGTTTGTAGCCAGGCATGTGGGTCTGTGCCGGTGCTGTCGCACCTGGTATCTCAAAGCTGGCACATGTTCTCACGGCAGGATGTAGTGTCAGAAAAACCGTACCAAGGACCACTGCTGCAGACCTGTCTTCTGCTTTCCACCAGCCCTATTGCTCCCATCATTCCTCCAAGCCAGGAGGCCTCAGTTGCTGCCTCCCTGAACCCTGGGAATGGTCCAGTCTGGTACGTCTCATGTGCAAGTGATGGCTCCTCTTCTCACAGGTTTACACCAGTTCAAGGCCACTTCGGATTGGGTATTATGAAGGAGATGGCTACTTCCAGCCCTCGCCCAGCATGAAGCGAGCTGTCCAGCAGACGAGAAAGCTCCTCCAGGATGCAGGGCACACGGTGAGTTTTCATGCCTGTGGTTGCCTGGAGTTGTTATCCTGCTCCTTACAGAGTTTGGGTAAGTCTATTTGCATCTCTAATTTTGCTGCCCATAAAACAAGGACCATCCCTCCCTGCTGCAAGGATCATGAAGAGGAAGGCAAATGCATCAATTTGTTACCCAAACCAAAGTGATCTGGCTTCTATTCCTGGCCTAGCAGATGGGAGAATCACCTTCTGTTATTTCCAAGTCACCCTTTTTCTAAAGCACTCTTTTTTTCCATCATGTTCAGTGTTCCTATAAATACCAAACTCACAATGCTTTCCAAAATCCCTCAAGTGCTAAAAATAGTTTATAGATTTCTTGGTAAGTAAGTGGGAAGGGGTTTGGAGCAGTTGACCCCCCCAGGGACCTCTTCTAGCCTAAATTATTCTGTGATTCTACCAGTGGGCATTTCTGTGTGGGAGCTGCTCCAGTGATGCAAATTAATTAAAAATACTTGGTGTTTTGCAGCCTCTAAAAATTCTTCTCTAATGTGTGGAGGAGTGGAGTCTGCCAGGTCACCATATGTGTTAATGCCCTGGAGATGGGAAAAGACAGTGAGGAGATAATGCTAACCCATGTCCCTTTGCAAATGGGGTCTTGCTGTCCTGCAGCAACAAGGAGTGCCTCAGCTTCCCACCACTTCCCACTCACCTCACTGGTAGAGGCAGGGATGTTCCCAGAGGGCTCTGTGAATCATTCATCTTCATTGCTCCTTGAACAGGGATGGTTTTCTTGCAGCTTGTTCCCTTTGCACCACCCAAGATTGACTATGTGGTAGATGAGCTGTTCACCAGAGGCCTTTTCTCAGACGGTGCTGCTCACCTGGTGGATTGCGTGTGAGTAAACCCCCTCTTGCAGTGTGGGCCCTGGGGCTTAGCCACTCTATAGCCCATCAAGAGTGGTTAATGTTCTTGTGGGCGCAAACTGAATAAGGACCCTCAGAGAAGCAATTTCTGGAAGGATGATTTTAGCATGGGCAGTAGCTAGTTCACAAAAGCAGCTCACACACATGGGTAACATGGTAAGGCAATAAGATAGCGTGTGTCAGCAGTGCTGTGGCAGCTGGTTTTATGTGTGTGATTAGTCAATGGCTCATTATAGAACTTCCTACCGAGGTGCAGCGGGTTACCCTGGCTAGTGGCCAAACACCCACCCAGCCACTCGCTCACTTCGAGGTAAAACATGCCCAGGGTTGTTTGTGGCCCCACTGCTGCAAAGCCTTGCAGAGCCTTTATGGCACTGACAAAATAGGCAGTAAAGACTGTTTTCTCTGTAATTTCACAGTGAGCATTTGCACCTGAGCAGCTAAACCCCACATGAGCATCTCTTGTTCAGTGGTTTGGATTAAAACAGGCAGATTTTGTCTTCTGGCAACTCCTCTCTAAGACAAACCCTGCTTTGGACTGTTGCTGTAGCTCTTCACATGTGCCTGTCCTGACTTCTTCACTCTCTGTCCTTCCAGCAAAGGAGACATCGTGGATCCCAACCTGAAATCCCAATTCAATACTTACAGGCTTCCTGCTCTGGTGAAAAGGATCTTGGCTATCATTTTGCAACCCATAGTAAGTGTGTGGACCTGTTTTATCTGTGTTATAGGAAATGTAGAAGGTGGGGAAATTTCTGCGTGCAGGGACTTAAGCTGCTCCCTTCTGGGAGTGCTTTGCTGCTTCATGTTAAGTCCCTGATAGGCTCCATAATGAAATACATTTAAATACACTTAGTCCCTAAACCCAGGCTGACAGCCTTTTGGGGGAGTTTTGCATGGGGAGGTCAAAATACGATCCCTTCTCAGGAACCTGTGGGCCATACCGCTCATCCAGCAATGGGTTCCATGAGAATGGGTATCACTAGCAAGGATCTAAACAGCATCCTCACATCCAGATGCTCTTCATGGCTAGCAGTATGGTCTAGAGCCTTAATAGCATGGGTGGTTGTGATTAAAGGTATAAATGCGGGAGTAAAACTACTTCACTGGAAACCATACCTGTTCTTCAGAGCCACCTCTGCTAGGGCAAGAAGCGTGCCCAAAATGCAACCGCATGGTAGCCAGCCATTTCAGCTCCGTTGTTGTTGACTAATCCCAACTTTTTTTCTTCCCTCTGAAAGTACCCACGAATCGCTCGCGATCTCAGCGCTCTCTGTGGAGTGGGGTAAGACGCGCTTAAGTAGCCCTAGAGAAGGGGGAGGCACGTGGATGTGTCCAACAGTTCATGCAGGTAGATGCCAGCTCGCTCTGCAAAGCCCTGTCACGGGGCTGTGCAGCACAGGCGGAGCTAGATGAAGATGTGCTGCCTCAGCATTACCTGGGTTTAGCACAGTGTTATCCAGGGCTATGCAGCCAGAGATTAACAGCTCGAGGGTCCGTGTTGTGGAAGGGCTAGGATGTCTAGGAGATCAGCACAGGGAGATACGGGCTACTCTCCCCATCAGGTAGATTCTGGTACCCACAGCATCATGTGCCAAGTTAATGCAGAGGTCTCTGCATGCGGGTGTGGTGTGGTGTGAAGTACCTGCCCCTCCGAGAGAGACACAGACACACCGATCTGGGAGCATGTGAATTTAGAAGACTGCCATGATCTTTGTCTAGATGCCAGAGCACCTAGACATGGTGGCCTGCTTCTAACGTAAGCTCTTGTGATGTACCTGTCAGCACGTGTGAGCCCAGGGGAATCCGCTGGGTGATACTATAGCTTGTTCCCAGAAGGGTCATGCATTTTCCATAACAAGAGGCTTTTGTTAATTGTTTTCTGTTGCCACAGTCCCAAAGCTGATTAATTCTGCTTCTTTTCCAGGTCTGCCAAAAACCTCTGGGATCAGCATGGAGCAGTGGCGGTAATGTGATTTTCTTTTCCTTTTCCTTACTAAATATAGCGAGAGATCCCTAAAGTTTCTAAGCAATTGCTTTGACCTCAGTGCTGGATTTGGATCATGTGGAAATAAAGCAGCTAGGCTTTTCTTTGAGAGTCAAGCTTCGTGTGAAGTAATAAGAGCTGAAGGCAACAGATGTTTATGTGGAGGTCTCTACTTACTGGAGGGTGGGGAATAAGGATCATCCTTTGCCCTGCATTTTCTAAGCAGAAATAGCATAAGAACAGCCACTAAAGATGAGGTTTCAGTTTATTTCTTTCTGTCTCTTGGTGCAAATCCTCCGTTTCACACATCAGGTGCTATTGACACAAGCTAAGACCATGCTTGAGCTATCAAGCAGAGACCTTAGGAGTCAAAAATCGTGGTTGGGAACTCTTTGTCTTAGGTGGATTTTGCATGAACTCATTTGGGATCAGGAACATAGGACAAGAAGCGTTCTCCTGGACAACTGAGTCCAGTGCTGCCACCGAAGCAATCCGGTTCCTCTTTAAAACAAGCAGAGTTTTATGCTTGTGTGTGTTTTTAGTGGCTGGCTCCTCTCCTCCCTGCTTTCATGGTTGGAAATCTTCATAAACCTATTTATTCACTTCCAGTTTATCCTCATTTTATTCCTGTCCTTGAGTTTAAATAGCACCTCTCCTCTCTGGTATTTTCCACTGCCTCCGTCGTCCTTGAGCTATTTATAGAGAACAGTTATATTCCCTTCCAGCTGGCGCTTTGTAAGGCTGGAGAAGCTGAGCTGTTTTGGTGTCCTCCCACAGGGCAGGGTCTGTGTTCCCTGGCACACCCTTACAACCCTCCAGAAGAAACATGCCCCCAGCCTGCACCCCGCAGCCTCTACCAGTGCAGGTGACGTGCACGCTGACTTGCACCAGGTCTGCCAGGTTATAGGGCAGAGGAAAAACTCCTACAAACCTGCCTGGTCACTGGGCTGATGGGAGTGTTCAGAAGGAAATGGGTTTGGGGGTATTTTTAAAGTGAAAACAGATTCCTTTTTTCCCCCTACAAACCACTACCACTACCCCTCTCCAAAAAAAAAAAAACAAACCCCAGACAAACAAAAAAAGCCCCTACCACACAACCACAAAAAAACCTCTTGAAATATTTGTTGGCCTCAGAGAGATTTTGAATTTTTCTCTTCAGTGAAACCATATTCACATATTTCCATCTACTGCAAACAAGAGCTGATTCAAAACTTTTGGCTAGGGACCAGCTTTTCTCTGTCTCTCAAAAAAAAAAAAGAGGCAGGTTAGCTGCCCTGACTGTATTTTGTGTTTCCTGGAAACCCAACTGATTTGTTGAACTTTAAACAGAAAGGATCTAAGACTGCATATGTAAACAGGAGACCTCGCCTATGATGAAAGGCTGAGAGAGTTGGGGGTGTTCAGCCTGGAGAAGAGAAGGCTCCGAAAAAAAAAAAAAAAAGAGGCAGGTGGGCTGCCCTGACTGTATTTTGTGTTTCCTGGAAACCCAACTGATTTGTTGAACTTTAAACAGAAAGGATCTAAGACTGCATATGTAAACAGGAGACCTCGCCTATGATGAAAGGCTGAGAGAGTTGGGGGTGTTCAGCCTGGAGAAGAGAAGGCTCCGGGGAGACCTTATAGCACCTTCCAGTGCCTGAAGGGGCTACAAGGATGCCCTGACTGTATTTTGTGTTTCCTGGAAACCCAACTGATTTGTTGAACTTTAAACAGAAAGGATCTAAGACTGCATATGTAAACAGGAGACCTCGCCTATGATGAAAGGCTGAGAGAGTTGGGGGTGTTCAGCCTGGAGAAGAGAAGGCTCCGGGGAGACCTTATAGCACCTTCCAGTGCCTGAAGGGGCTACAAGGAAGCTGGGGGGGACTTTTTACAAGGGCCTGTAGAGACAGGACAAGGGGTAATGGGTATAAATTGAAATCAGGGAGGTTTAGATTGGATATCAGGCAGAAGTTCTTCCCAGAGAGGGTGGAGAGGCACTGGGACAGGTTGCCCAGAGAAGCTGTGGATGCCCCATCCCTGGAAGTGTTCAAGGCCAGGCTGGATGAGGCTTGGAGCAACCTGCTCTAGTGGAAGGTGTCCCTGCCCATGGCAGGGGGGTTGGAACCGGATGATCTTTATGGTCCTTTCCAACCCAAACCATTCTGTGATTCTATGATTCTAAACTGAGA
This sequence comes from Eurypyga helias, assembly GCF_000690775.1. NCBI lineage: Eukaryota > Metazoa > Chordata > Aves > Eurypygiformes > Eurypygidae > Eurypyga > Eurypyga helias. The sequence continues at coordinate 5,959 of NW_010246277.1, forward strand.
TTGGACTGAAAAACAACCTCGTGGCTGGGGCTTTTGAGAGAGATGCGCAAGACCCTTGTACAGAAAACTTGGAGTGAGAGAGTTGTGCAGAACAGGGGCTGGACCATGGGACAAACGTGTCCTTGTAACCAGCAGCCATACTGTGGTCTCTGCATGCCTATTTACCAAGACAAAGTAGAATAGCTCTTTGGGGGTGGATTCATTCATTGCCTGATGTTCAGAAAAGCTGTGGGGGACCAGGCTACAAATCCAGGTCTCTCTTGGGTCCGCAGTACAAGCCAGAAGCTTTGCTCCTGCATTGTGAGGGGAAAGACTGTTTCCTGCTCCTTCTTTTTCTTACCTGTATCCTGATGCAGAATGAAAGAAGGCTTTGTGAAAATATTTTGAACTCATGTCTTCTAGATTCTTCTATCAAAATCAGCAAAGCTTTTAGGACATTTGACTTTTTAGTCAGCTAGACATAATTCTTCAAACTAATGTTGATCTCCATTCAATAAAATTCAAAGGACCAAACTGTTCATGGGAAGGATGGGTTAATACTTCAAAAAATCATTCTGAAATTTCCACCTAGCACTGATGTCTAGGTCTGGGCAGCACATGGTGTTCTGACAGGAAAACTGAGGGTGGAAGAACAAAACTCAGTGGCTCTTTCAAAACACAGCTCTGATTTTATATGATTTTCAGCTGTAATCAGGAAGGGGTTTTTTTTCTCCTTTTCCCATGATGTAGGCATTGATCTGCCACTGCTCTCCAACAGGCATTCTTTGTCATCTCCCCTGTCTTTCCTTCTAGGTTTACCGCACTGAATTCATTGCGAAATGGAGGAAGCTAAGGCTGGATGTAATTCTTTGTCCTGTGCTGGGGCCAGCCTTTAACCACGGCTACGCTGGGAAGCTATTTGGTAATCTCAATGGAGATCCATCTCTGGATGGTATTGTGGTATTTGTGAGCAGACCTAGAGCAAGAGATTTTGGTCTCCTGGACATTCCCCAAACCATGTGCGGTGCTTGGTCTTCCCTCTGGGGAAGAGAGCAAAAGAGAGGTCTCCTCTGGTTGGGTCTTCTCATGCTCTCTCCCCCCTCATCTGAGCTGCAGGTGTTTGGATTATTATGGGACAGCAATTAGTGGTACATCTGTCCTGGTCATGTGTGAGTTTCCCCTGCATCGTCTGTCCTGTAGGAAGCCCAAGGGCTACTCCTGCAGCAGAGAGTGGCTGTGAGGTTAATTGTCAGACGCGTTGTAGAGCTTAGTACAAGGCTGGGCTCTTCTGAAGGTGACCATCTTAGCTTTGTCAAGATTTTGCAAACAGCAGAAAAGCTTGTTGCCTGTGACATGCAGAAAAAGGCAAATTTTTATAGCTTCCAGAAAACAATTGTGGTCCTCCATCTCTCTAGTAATGGCCCTTTGAGATCCAAAATTCCCAAGATGGTGTTACAGAACTGGACATCTGGATTATCTTGAAAATATAGCTGAGATTTTTCCCTGGGGTATGGGAGACACAGATGCAGGCTCTGAATCAGATCAAATACTCGCATCTGTCTCTTCCAGATCAGTTCTAACCTCCCATCTGACTGACAGGTGAAGGCATAGGTCTCTCTGGTCTCAGCAGCCATGGGGCCCTCAAACCTCTCCATCAAAAGTTCCTTTTTTTCATAGTCTTTTCAGGTCTAGCAACTCTAGTCTACGATTCCTGCAACCCAAATTATCATCCAAAAGTCATTGCTGCCCCAGCACACTGTATTTTGCCATTTTGCATGCTCTGTGTGGTCTTTTTCCAGCTGCGACCTCCTATACCAATTTATACAACGTCTTAAACTTCCCTGCTGGGGTGGTGCCGGTCAGCACGGTCACAAGAGCCGATGAAGAAGAACTGAAGCATTACCGAGGGCACTACAGAGACCCTTGGGATAAGAGGCTGAAAGAGGTCAGTGGGGAAAGATCTTAAACCTTACCAGGAGGTTGTGACTGGCACAATGACACTTCTGGCACATGGTCCCAAGGCTTGTCTGCATCTCCTGATGCGAGTGGGAGCCTGTTTAGTGATGCGGTTTGCATACAACACATTGCTTCCCTGCATGTGGCACAGCTAGGCTGACGCCTGACAGCTTGTCCCCTTGCATGTCTTTCTTCATCTTCTCTTCCTGTAATGACAAAAGACAGCAGCGTTCTCTCTTGGTCCTCCCCAAGTGCCCTGACTCGGCACCATGCTTAATTTTTGCAGGCTGTGGAAGGAGCCGTGGGGCTGCCGGTGGCCGTCCAATGCGTGGCTCTGCCATGGCAGGAGGAGCTGTGCCTTCGCTTCATGAAGGAGGTGGAGACACTTGCCCATGGCATGAAGAGAAACGTTTGATTTCTGGGAACCTGCCTTCACTAGGATGACTTTTCGTTCTCTGCCCTTCACTCCAGCCACCTTCTACCTGATGCACAAAGCAAAGTAGATAGCGACCTGCAGATTCCGAACAACCGTTTCAATAAACTGGCAACAAATGTGGTTTAAAGAGTCAGCAAAAATCTCATCTCTGTCCTAATTGTCCTGTCTTTGTTAAATTGAGTCATAAAACCAAAAGAAAGGAATGAGAGTTAATGCTGCACCAAAGGAGTCCAGTCTCTATAGTTTAACAATATCTGTTGCATGATATGAGACCAAAGAGCTGTTTATCCCAGTATTTGACTTCCAGCAGTGGGCAGGAGCAGATGTCTGTGGGACAGTATAACCTGGTAAGCGCAGGATTCCCCCTCTGGCTGTGCCGTTGGTTGGCTGAGAGACTTTGGCCAAGACTAGCAGTCAGCCCAGCATTTTTAATAGCTGCTGAGGAAGCTCTCCTTCATGAACATGTTGGGTCCCTTCCTGAACTCATGTATCCTCTTGATCTCCACACCCTCCGGTGGCAGTGGGCTCTGCAGGTGAACTGTGCAGTGAGTAGTGGAAAACTTCGTTTTCTTTGTGTAAGCGTAAGCTGTGAGAAATGGTAACTGCCCTGTCTCCACTCCTCTTCCTTGTTGTTTCTTCCAGCGAAGCAACAGGAAAAGAAGGCTGAGGAAGTTTTATTGCCTAAACTTGAGGGAAAACTGAGTTTAAGCATTTTTGTGGCTACATTTAGACCATTCGCACTGTTTGGTGCTGCCAACCTCAGCGTGACAATTGCATGCTGTTTCCTAACCTGCCCTTCGCTCTCAAGCTGGAAGGGAAGGTGGGAGTGATGGAGGAGGCCGAAATGCTCTGAATAAGCAGGCGTGCCTTGAAACAAAGCACCAACGTTAGCAATGATCCGTGCCTTCTCCAAACCTGCATATCTCCCAGGCACTTTGATTTCCCCAACAGAAGGAGAGAGCCTCAGGGTCAAGGGACAACACCGGTCTTGTTATTTATTGGCCTCCCTGGGGCTGCTCAATCGTCCCACAGCCTTGTACAGTCACATCACACAGTGAGTTCTGGCTCCTCAGCCTGGCTCAGCATCCCCTGCTCAGCAGGGGGGGGGCCCACGCCTA
>NW_010246277.1:9542-18778 GCF_000690775.1 Eurypyga helias
GGGACCCTGCCAAAGGGCTGTGGCTACACTGGAACTCCTGAGTTCCTCCTGTGGTCAGGAGCAAAGGATTTGTAGCTTGTAGGGAAGATGGGATCTCACCATTAAGCAGGTAACGTGCCCAGGTTCCTGGCTAGATCTGAGCATGCACAGACCTTTTTTTAGCAAGGAATGGACAGTGTCCTTTGCTCCTGTATCCCTCTGTATCTTTCAAGGCTGAACAAAGTGAAAAGATCCTATTTCCAGAAGGAATTTCCCCATGAATACTTGCACTTTGCATTCCAGCTGCTCTCTGTGGGTGGCTCTGGAAGAGATTTACTGTTGCACCCATTCTCCCTCTCCTGCCTCCAGCCAGTCATTAGATCTTAGGATCCTGCAGCATTATCTCCCTGGACCCCACATCCAAGGGAAGTTCTCACATGGGTGTTCTCAGCCCTGGGCTGCAGATCAGTCAAAGCTCTCCTGGCACTGAAGTGGATGAGGTGGAGATGTCCAGAAGGTGGATGAGGTGTGGAGGAAACAAGATACAGGTTTGGACCAGATGCAGGGGTCTGTTCAGGAATGTAAAGAGCAGGTAAGTGCCTCAGCCTGGGAGAGAGGAAAGCACCTTCCTGAGTAAAATTCAGGGTCCTTCTCAGGACAGTTTGTCCATGATGGCAGTTGGCATTGCTGCATGTGGAGGAAGAGTGGCGACGGTGATGCTGAGAGCAGGCTGGAGAGCTCAGGCACTGAAACTCAGGGAGGGAAAGGCTTTCAGTAGGGCATAACTTTAGGTTTGCAGGAGAGTCCTTCCTCCAGACCTCCTCCAGGCTGGAGCAAGGATCTCAGCGCCTTCCCGCACCCACCAGCACTGTGCCGCTGTGTTACGCAGCTCCTGCACCATAAGCTGTTGGCTCAGACTGTGCAGCCCTCGCAGACCTTTGCGCCCTGTGTTTGCAGGGCGCTTCTCCAGCTCCCTGGTGCTGATCAAAGTCCAGGCTTTGGTCTGCCTTGGAAAATTAGGTAGGAATGCTGCTTGGGCCAAAAGGGTTTTGTTTCTACTGGTTTCTCTCATCTCCAGCACGACATCCTGGCTGTGATCTTTGCTTTGATCATTTTTCCTCCTAATTTTAATAAGAATTTAAATCTGCTTTCCTTAACCTACATATCATCTGCAGCCAGACAAATAACTGAGCAAGGTTGAGAGACTGAGGCATCAGACAACCCAGCTTTTTTATTTGGTTTTACTTTAATCTGCAGGGTTTTTTTCTTTAGTTTGCAGGTTAGACTTTGTATAGTCACAACATCAGGAGCAAATAAAACTCTAGAAGAACTGATATCAGCAGAACATGAGTTGTTAGGACAGATCAGTCGGTCTCAGCCAGTATCTGAATCAGACAGAGCTCGCTGGCATAACAGAAAGTGGCAGAGGGCATTAGAGACACGAGTCCCTGGGATCCCAGACCTTCATTTCAAACAAGTTTCAAGTGAAGAGATAGTTGAAGTAGCTAAAACCAAATGTTTAAAAAGTAGGTGAAATGAAACGCCTTGACACCGCAGAGCTCACTCTTGACACGTAACAAACGCAAGAATTAGGGTTGGTACAGCTTTCACTCTGAAAGAGCTGTTAGCTGCACAAATCCTCATCTCTCTGGGCTCAGCCTCAATCAGCTTTTTTTTCCTTTTTCCTTTCTTTTTTTTATTTCTGTTACTGCTCTACTTTGCACTCAAACCACCTGCCTTCCCCCCTGCCCTGCTTGCTCATGGCGAGACCAGTGAAAATCCTGACTGCTGCGAGCTTTGTGCGCAGCCATGGCGTGGCTGGAAACATCCCAGTCCTTCAGCATCAGGGTGCTGAAGTCTCTGCTGTCTCTCGGTGCAGGCAGACCTGTGTGAGACCCCAGGCAGGATGGAAGAAGTGGGAATGCTGCCGGATTGCTGAAGAACTAACAGCTCTCTGAATTATCTTTGCTGATGGTGTCTCTACCCTGCTGAAGAAGTTGTAAGTAGGATCTGTACAACCCACTTGACTATGGAAAGGCACAAGGAAAATGGTGCAATACCCACAAAAGTGAGAAAGATGTGGGGAAGGTCAGGAGAGAAAGCAGCCCCTGCTGTCAGAGGTTTGAGGGTTGGTGTGGGAGGCTTCTTTCCCCATCCTATTCAGGGAGAGCCAACAGGGTCCTGGCTGAGCAACACAAAAAAGGTTTGTTAGAAAGAGACCCTCACCTCTCAACCGATGTTCTTGGTTGCTGGAAAGGCGCAGATTAAGTAGGGGCAAGTTTCGTATCAGCTGTTAGGTTCTGCGAGTGTTGGTGGAGTTGGACTGGAATTGAGGGAAGTGTCAGATATTCCAGGCTGAAATGAGTCAGAAAGTGGAGGGTTCCCAGAAAACATTTATTCAAGCCTCTGAGCCAATTGGAAAAACTTCTCCAGACGGAACCAGCCCATTTCACTGTGATTTCAGCGTTTTATGAAATGTTTTTAAAATTTTTTCGGAGCAGCGTAGTTAACCTACCTCATTTTGGAAACTGTTTTGAAAAAGCACATCAGAGTGTTTGGTTCCAAAAACATGAACATGACGTACCACTGTCAGGATTTATTCCTTGTCATTTTAATCAAAATGGATTCAAAGCCGACTTAAAAGTAAATATTACCATTTAAGAGGAAAGGCAGTTTAGTTATAGAAACTAAACTGCAGTTTTCTGCCAAAACCCTGCCTCCTTGACAGCTGAAGGTGTTGGATGGAGTGTGATGACAGAAAGTCTGTGCAGGATTTTTTTGCAAGGAAATACGGTGCAGTTCTTGCTGGGGACAGGAGTGGACTGTCTGAGCAGAAAAAAAAAAAAAGCCTTTTTTCTGTGTTGGTCCAAAGTGAAGGAAGTGTGGTGGATGCCACAGTGAAATCCCAGACCAGCTGCTATAGGCTGACTCTTCTTGTGAAACAGGTCTTGGCTTTCATCTTAACTCCACTGATGTTTTACCTTGGTCCTGGAATTGATTCAGGAGAGAAAAAGATAACAAATACGTTGCACTTGGCCTTGACTGTTTAGCTCACACCAGTGCACTGTGGAGGAGGGAACACTGACCTGTGAGCCAGGCAGGTCTGTCTCCTCTGCTCTGGCCTTGAGATTTGACTTGGGACATCCCTTTGCCTCTCTGCCTCAGTTTCCCCATGGGGATAGTGGTCTCTTTCTCAGCAGACTTTTATTCCAAGCACCCCTTGCTCCCCTTTTCCTAGATGGAAAAGCCACTGTGACCCAGCCCATCTGCCTCTGTGCCTGCTCCCTTCCACGGCAGGGACCTTTTCATTGCCTCTTGGGGTGCCTCAGCAGATCTACTTGGAGGGTGCAAAACAGGCTTGGATTTTGAAACCACCCCAGTCCTGAGGGTGGGTTCTCCCTTCACTCCCTCCAGTCATCCCCCACTGCTGTGTCCTTGCTGCAGGCTGTGGCAGGATCCCTGGGGTGCCCATGGCCACGCTGTCCATGGCCTTGCAGGAGGCGCCACACCGCTGGTTCAGGAAGGAGGTGGAGATGCTGGCATGTTCATAGGGAAAGGTGCTTCCTCAGCAGCATCTGGCCACCTGGAAATGCAGCTGTGCCTGCGGATAAATCTGCCCTTTGAAACGCCGAGCTGGACCGGACATCGCTGGCTCTGCCTTCGTTAAACATTTGCCGGGTGTCTAAAGGGCAGGATCGGAGCACAGGTCCCAGTGCACGAGTGGATGTGGGAAGCCAATGCCCTGACACTTCCCGGCATGGGAGAAAAACCCTCCCACATCTGCTCAGCCCATCATAGAAGTTGTGTCGCTGCCGCATAGGCAGAGAACCCACCTCTGCTTTGGGAAGCCCTTGCATGGATTTCCGGAGGCTGGGAGAGGGCTGGGTATTGCTGTGTGCTGATCCTGCTCACGTGTACCTTCCCGAGGCCCCTGCTGCAGCCAGCACCAGGGGCGGGAGCAGGAGCTGGTTATATGGGAGCACGAGCCCCAATGCCGCTGCTCCCATAAAACCAGCAGTGCCTTAGCTGAGGGGGCATCCTGAGCAAGGGTGCCACTGGAAGGGAACACTGTGAAAGGCCAGCTTCATTTGTTACCACGTGGCTAATTGCTGTCAGCTCCAGACTGTTTCTTAGAGGATGCCAAGGCCAATTTTGTTCAGAGTCCTTCAACAAATTCCCCAGCTAAGAATGCAGAGAAGAACATTCCTTAATGACACAAATTGTTACAGAAAACAACAGTCTAAGAATGGATGTGACAATGGATGAGCAATCAAGCATTAGAAGACCACCTATCCCTGATGGGAGAAGGGTCTTCACCTTCCTTTCCATATCCAGTTCCACACTCTTGGAGCAGGATCAGGTTCTGGGCCTCTGGCCATCAAGTGCAAACTTGCAAAGTTTTGTAACATACAGTCTAGCTGCCCAGAAACCTTTTTCAAGGTGGGACCCATAGGAGGATCCACCATCCCAAACCAGCAGAGAAGATCGCAGAGACCATGGCATTTGTTTTGGGGCTGGGTTGTAGCCGTCAGAGTGCATGGCTCTTGTGTGCTTGCAGAGAGAGGCATCTGTGCTGGGAAGAGCTGTCACTTGCTGTCCCAATGTCTGTTGGAAGTAGCGTGCTTCTGGCCTGCAGCCCTGTGGGATTTTCCATTCCTAAGGCAATACGTGCTCTGTCATGGGTGGAACAGCCTCTCCTGGTGCACGCAGACATCGCAACAGTGCTGAGCCCTGTCCCACAGGCCTCCTGAACCACTCTCTGGCCACCATGGGAGCAGCAGAGGGTAAGGGATTTGGTGAGCGAGTAGGTACTCCACCACTGTTCATCCTCTCGGCACACCGTTCCCCATCCCCGTGCAGGGAAGTCTTGTGTTTTCAAGCTGGTTTTTCCCCTTCCCCCATTGTCCTCCCAGGCTACGCAGGAAATAGGAGAGCAGCTATTTCCTTGCTTCGTTTGTTCAGCGGATCCCACAGCCCTTCCTCCCCAGCAAAGAACTTCCTGCAGTCCAGAAAGCCTCTATAAACCCAACTCCCCAGGGTTCGCTGGCCAACCTTCACCTTTTCCATTTTCCGGTCAATCATTCTCCACTGCACGCTCCACCGACGGCAACTTTGCAGGGGTCAGCTTTGGACTTACAAGCTATTTGCTGGTCCGAGGTGGTGGTGCTGGGAGGAGGGACAGGTCTGGGGAGGCACAGAAGGTCACCTGCTCCTGCCTTACTTTTCTTTCTCACTCCATCCCTGGAAACCAGAAGATCAGGTTATGATCCAGCATCAGCTGAGACAGCTCCTGCCAGAGAGGGAGGTGGATCCTTCTGCTGCCCTCGCCCTGCTCTGTGGCTCCGCAGCAGCCTTGGTGGTCTGGAAATGGCTGGGCAAAAGGCAGGTCCAGAAGAAAATGGAAGAGGCTCGGATGACCCGGGATGAGGGTGTGAAGAAAATGGCAAAGGCTGTCCAGCAGTTCAGGGAGCAGGTAACCCGTCCTCCTGGGGGGTCCGAATCCCAGCAGGGTGTCTGCTGATGTCGTTCTTCAGCTCCTCTTTCCAGCTCATGCCTCTACAGCTTTTGTAATGAGGAGTCCAGGGAGATGTGCCAGCAGCCCTCAGCAAGAGGAAAGGCTGCCTTGGGAGGAAGGGGGATCACTGCTCTCCTCGAGCTGGATGAGGTGCAGTGGGAGTCTACAGCCAGGGAGGTGTGATTACTCCCTGGGAAGAGGTTTTGGACAACACAGGTGATGAAGCGCTGGACCTTCGTTGATCCAAAACGTGGGATGTAGAAATGTCTCTTGCCTCTATCGGTAGAAGCAAGAAAGCTTTTTTTTCTTCCTAACTCAAAGTTTACACCTGTCCACACCCCTATATCTTTGTCTCTAAAACTCGGCTTCTGGATGGCTCTTGGACAGTCTTCAGAACAGCTTTCATAAGGGTTCCTGGCAAGCAAGACCTCCTGTCCCAGCAGACTTCCAGAAGAAGCTTGGCCTAACTTGACAGGAATGAAGCACAGGGCATTCTGTGTCCTCTGGGGGCAACCAGGACACGACACGGGGATGAATGAGGCAGGCACCCAACCAGCATGGGTGTAGCGCTGAATTCCTACTGCAACACTGATTTCTAACCACCTTTCCTTCCTGCTCTCTTCTCTTCTGAGTTGGTGCTGGTTGAACCAGCTCATGTTTACACAGGTAATGTACCCGGAGATAAAGCATACCAGCTACAAGTGATACATACCTTTACAACCTTTTTTCTTAAAGTTTTTTTTTCATATTTATATTTCTTAAATATGTATATCTATAAATATGATTTAAAACCTTATAAAAAGCTGGTGGCACTGAGAACTGCCAGTGTTCTTCACCTGGGTAGACCTTATCCACCTGTAAGTCCCTAGTGACTTCTTTGCAGTTTGTTGGGCTTCAGCTTTTAGATGTTTGTCCTTAGGCCAGGCTGACCCCCCCTGCCTGCACCCATTCTGAGGGGTGAAGGGCCAGCCTGAGACTTGTCTGCAAGTCTTCCGGGGAGACCTTATAGCACCTTCCAGTACCTGAAGGGGCTACAAGGAAGCTGGGGGGGACTTTTTCCAAGGGCCTGTAGTGACAGGACAAGGGGGAACGGGGTTAAATTGAAAGTGGGGAGATTTAGATTGGATATCAGGAAGAAATTCTTCCTGGAGAGGGTGGTGAGGCACTGGGACAGGTTGCCCAGAGAAGCTGTGGATGCCCCATGCCTGGAAGTGTTCAAGGCCAGGCTGGACGAGGCTTGGAGCAACCTGGTCTAGTGGAAGGTGTCCCTGCCCATGGCAGGGGGGTTGGAACTAGATGGTCTTTAAGGTCCTTTCCAACCCAAACCATTCTGTGATTTTATGGCTGTGGTACCTTATGCCCATGCTGGTGTTTGCTCAGCTGAAATTACCTCTTGGTCTGTGGGTAAGCTCATGACATCCAAACTCAGGATGAAACACTCAGCAGCTCAAGGGCTGAACCCCCACAACCAGGATCTTCCTTTCCAGCAGGGTCTGTTGATAATGTTGGCAATACTTAAGAACTTATCTGCTCCAAAGGGTCGGAGCTGGTGTCCTGGCATACCCTTCATCTTCCCCACACAGGTCCCCCATGTCCAGACGGATGCTATCCTGTCCCTGCCCCTGCTGGAACTCACTGGGAGACTGCAGGAAGGGTCTCTGTCCCCTGAGACTGTCCTCTACACTTACTTAGAGAAGGTGAGTGCCTGTCCGCAGTGTGAGGGGCAAATCACTTATGTTCTCTATGCCATGGCATGTGGGCTGGTGGCTGAGAAGGCTTGTTGGAGCTGGTGATTATGACAAGTCTTTAACATAGTGGATATCAGGAGAAGGGTATGAAAAGGCAGGGATGTCACTATCTCCTGGGTCTCCTGGGATCTCCTGCTCTGGGGAAGGGGTTACCACTCATGCCAAGCCACCAGCTCTTGTTTTGAAGATCCAAGTAGCTACTGAATGCAGCTGTGTAACGATGCCCTTCTTAACTAACACGTATTCCTGCATGTGTCTGGCAAAGGCCCTGGAAGTGACCCAGCGGACAAACTGCTTACGACATTTTATCCCAGAGTGTGAGGAGCAGCTCCAGGAAATACAGCGGCAGAAGGAGAAAGGGCTGCTCTATGGCATCCCCGTCAGCATCAAGGACCACATCGGACACAAGGTGCTTCCCATTGTGCCTGTGGGGTTTCCCATTGTGAGCCAGGCTGGGTGGTGAAGTGGTGGAACACAGAGAATGGGTCAGGGGCCTGATCCCTCCCTGCTTATACCACGGTAAGCCTGGCTGGGTCTGAGGCTGTGGCCTCATATCTCACTGCATCTGCAACCCTGGCAGTTAGTAACCTCCATCAGGAAAAAACCAAGGGATGAATAGTTATACACCCAAATGCTATCTGCTCTGATCTGTGAGACAGCACAGGCTGGGCTGCATGGTTCTTAGGGCCACAACTCAGACCTGCTCAGAGTTTTGCAGTATCAGGGGTAAGAACATGGCTCAGCTTCTAGAAAGTCATTAACAGCAGGAACCATTAACCTCAAATCCCCATTGTGCTGTAGCCTGGCCACTGGGCCCCTTAGCAAAGAGCCTATGCATAAGACACACCAGGGACCCCCCTGCAGACAAGTCCTGATGAGGACCACATGCTCTTGAGCTGAATTTGTTAGGTAGTCTCCTCCATCTTGACTTACCAACACAGTTAAGAGGGCTGTAAGCCCAAAGCAAGCCCCAGGCACCAAGGCTAACAGAGAAGGGATCACACTGTGTTCACCTGGCATGCACATTGCCTCCCTGAACATCCGCTGCTGGCTTCACTGGGACGGCAGGACACTGGGTTTGATCCTGAGCTAGGGTACCTATGGAGTAGCATCTGGGTCAGGAGAGAGAAATAGCATGGAAAAGAACAAGGAGAGCTTCAGGAGAAGCCTTCACCCTGTAAGTGCCTGGCAAGGCATCCTCTGCCAAGGATGGGAGGAGATGGAGTGTCCTTCACGCGAGGAACTGCAAGGGAGGGGGTTAGTACCTGCCCTCCCTCAAAGGGGACACCAGCTCATCCTCCCAGAACTGCATGGGAATTACACTGACCCTGTCCGTTGTCACTTCTCTCTGCAGGGGCATCTGTCAACCTGTGGGCTTGTGCAGTGCCTGGGCCCTCCGGTGGAGGAGGACAGCGTCCTAGTCAAGGTTTTGAAGAGACAGGGGGCCATCCCATTTGCAATGACCAATGTGCCGCAATCCCTCTTCAAGTAACACACATTATTAAAAATCTTTCCTCTGTTTGTCCCCCTGAAGCTAAAACACAGCCTGTAGGTCCCAGGAAAGACTCCTTCCTGTCTCCTGGGATGTTGCCTGGATGAGTCCCTCTTCCATCAGCTGCCAACAATCTCAGTTCAACTGAGAGTATCTTTCAGATAAGATTAAGAGGAAAAAAACTACCTGACAGAAATGAAGTGCACTTGTGCATGAGAGGGAGGGCTCATGGGAATGAGCTGTGTCCTGAGGGATTTACGGGCTGGAAGGATGGGGTTGGGTTTGCCACATAAGCTCACCGCAAGGCAGAGCCAACAAACTCAAGGCTTTAAGCTGTTCTTGATAGCCCACTTGCTGGTTTTCTTCTCCCCAGCTACGACTGCAGCAATCCCATCTTCGGCCAGACCCTGCACCCCCTCAACCACCAGAAGAGCCCTGGGGGCTCCTCAGGAGGGGAGGGAGCTCTGATTGCAGGAGGAGGCTCCATCCTGGGCATCGGCTC
>NW_010246278.1:0-1971 GCF_000690775.1 Eurypyga helias
CACAAGAACAAAACTGCATGTTGGTCGCATATAAACTGATGATGTACGGAGTCGTCTTGGCAGTATTATTTAGCTTTTCTTGATTATAACTTTTTTTTTTTAGGATTCTATAGTTTTTGATGCCCAAGACCCTTTATAGTTGAGAAACCTTTTTGTTTAAAAAAACCAAAAAGGCAAACCCCCTACATTGTAAAATGTCTTTTAAAATCTTTTTGCTTTTGGATGCATTTGCTCTTGCGATATACGTCTGCAGTCCTTCGTGATACGTAAGATTTACAGGCAGCCTAGGGAGGAGCAGAACTTACTCTTCACTGATAAAACCATCTTTTCAGCCAGCTGAGAACGCTTGGTAATTTTTGGTAACCTGTCGTAGCTGGTTTGTGATTTTTCTAAAAGTTGTATCAGCTGTAATTATTTGGGGAAGAAGAAATCTGGTTAGCGGTGCCAGGGTTTAGCTGTCACGGGGCTCTGAAGAGCTAGTTCTTTTAGTCTGTGCATTATGAGGCCTTCGAGGAGGAGTTCTGGCCGTGTGCACCTGCTGAGCAGATGGAGCTGGTGAGACCAGTAAAACCAAGGTAACTGCTCAAAATGACCTTCCAAAGTAAGGCTTGAAGGCGGTAGAAATGCCTATTTTTATTAATAACTGCCACTTACCTTCTGTGGCCTTTTGTGAAAGGTTTTGCCTGTAAATAGGTTGAAGTAAAGTTACTTTTGGCATCAGATGCCTCGTTTCTTCAAGCTCTGTGAATCAAGCAATGGGCTACAAACGTGGACATAAAAAACAGATAGGAAAGTGTGCTGTAGGAAAGTGGAAGTTGTTTTGGGAGTCTAGCAGTGGATGTTTATAGAGAGATAAATAGTGAACTTCCTCTGGTTAAACATTACTTTTCCCCCCTGCTATAGTTAATGGGCTTGTTCCCCTAAAGCTGCTGGAATTAGGTCATTCTGCTGATTTTTATTTGCTGTTTGTACATCAGTTCCAAAAAGAAAAATGTATCAAAGATCATCTTTGCTCTGAAGAACCCAATCCTTCGAGCTCATGCTGCGTGCATGTGTGTGTGTACTCCCAGCCCTGGGAACTGGAGGTGGAGGAAGCGAATGAGGTAAGGACAAGGCCCGACTGTAGCTTGAGGATCAGGATGTGCGATCTCTGTTGGCATCAAAGCTGTAGGAAGCACATGGTAGCCCCAGGCAAGTGGGTGACAGAGCTGCTAGGAGCGGCTGGTAGCATGAGGCTGGCTGGAGGGCAAATATGGAAAAATTGTACCAAGGTGATGTTAGAAACTGGTGATTTGGATGAAAAGAGGATACACGGATTAGGAGATGATGGACTCCAAGTACAGGAGCAGGATGCTCTTGAGGAACAGCGGCAGGATGGGGATCTCCTCCCTGTGGAGTGCAGAGAAATGTGACTGTCATCATTGATTGACAGGAAAAAACAGATTAGCAGTAGTTACGTTGGATAAGCGATAGGGGAAAACATAGAGGGCTAACCTTGTTTTAAAGGATGGTTGTGTTGGCTTGTTGTTAAAGATATTTGTGTATGAGCCTCTAAATAGTACAGTGATTTTGGAGAACAGGCCTTGAGTTAAAGGCCATAGAAACAGCAAGAGTCCTTCCCGATGGCTAACCATAACAGCTTGATCCAGTAGCATCTGACCTTTAAAAGTTGGCTTAAAAAATAAAGACCCAAAACCTCATCTTGGGTGAAAGGAAGGGACAGCTGATGATATGTTAGGTAGTAGGTGAACTTGAAAAATACGAGTTCTTGGTCTCCAGTTTCACCACATCATGTGAGTTTTGAGAGCTGATGAAATGCTGCGCGGCTGATCTGGGTTGTTCGGTGTCCCAGTTTAGTTTCACAACCTTCTGCATCTTGCACTATTTCACAATGGCATTTAAGAAGCAAGAAGCATGTAGTTCTTTCCTTGACTGTGAAGACTGTTTTTGACTTTTAGAAGGGTAGGCAGT
>NW_010246279.1:0-16662 GCF_000690775.1 Eurypyga helias
ATTCTGTGATTCTATGATTTACATTAGACCAACACTAGATGGTCAGGAAGTAAAACCAGCTCTAGACATAGAGGCAAAAGCGCTACCCTGTCTAACAATGCCACCTGAGCTATAGATATTAGATGTTCCTAATGGAAGAAAAAGTCACCTCTGAAGCAGAAACACTTCTAAACATGTTTGGGTGTGTACAGCCAAGTGCTGAGGGAACTTATGGTGCAGAAGGTAAGCACCGACATACCGGGATGATCGAGAATAGGTGGCCACACTCCCTGTCAGGATTTAGATGAGCTTCAGAGTTAACGTCCTAGTTTGGGCAAGAATCCAGCTGATGGTATTCCATTCAATGGCTATGAGGATCTAGAAAAATGATTTCCAGGTGCTCAGGCACAATAAGCAGTATGTTGTAAGACTAAGTCAAGTGACCTCAAGAGGGTTTAGATGCTCAATACCCGAATATACACAAAAACATTACGGAATTTCCATGGTAATATTTCAAAGCAGTGTCTTACCATGATGCAGAAACGTTAGGTGTCTGGAACTGTAGTTTATTCTTAATAAACTAAGAATTTTTTTTAAGTAACGGTTCTTACCTTGAGAATGTTTTTTTGTTTCTTGTTTTAAAACTCCTTTTATAGCTTCTCACTGTAGGATGGTAAAGCTAACAGTCTAATAGACTGATCTCCATTTCAATAGGTGTGTTGCACAGACAAGGGAAGAGATTTCCATCCTACATATGTCAGAATGGCAGAGGAAAACAAATTATAACAATGTAGGGACACACTAATTTTCAAATACAGTTTGGCATCTCAAGTTTCACTCTTCAGTACTTATTTATGGTAGGTTATGTTGCTTTTCCAGTTCTATGTAATAGTTCATTATTGTACAATCAGAAGCTTTCTGACAAAGATAAGTGAGATTCCTTGTGAAAAGCTTATCTGCTGCAGAAGGCACTTTAGTTGTAGAGAATTACAGGCTGGATTGATGGGCTGAGGTCAATTGTATGAGGTTTAACAAGGCCAAGTGCCGGGTCCTGCATTTAGGTCACAATAACCCCTGCAATGCCACAGGCTTGGGGATGAGTGACTGCAAAGCTGTCAGGCAGAAAAGGACCTGGGGGTGTTGGTTGACTTGATGGCCAGCGCGTGCCCAGGTGGCCAAGAAGACCAATGGCATCCTGGCCTGCATCAGGAACGGTGTGGCCAGCAGGAGTAGGGAAGTGATTGTGCCCCTGTACCGGGCACTGGTGAGGCTGCATCTTGAGTACTGTGTTCAGTTTTGGGCCTTTCACTACAGGAAGAACATACAGATGCTGAAGCATATCCAGAGAAGAGCAACAAAGCTGGGGAAGGGTCTGGAGCACAAGTTCTGCGAGGAGAGGCTCAGGGAGCTGGAGTTGTTTAGCCTTTAAAGAAGAGGAGGCTGAGGGGGAGATCTGATCGCTCTCTGCAGCTACCTGAAAGGAGGTTGTAGGGAGGCGGGTCCTTGTCTGTTCTCCCAGGTAACTGGTGATAGGACAAGAGGAAATGGCCTCAAATTGCATCAGGGGAGGTTTAGATTGGATATCAGGAAAAACTAAACTTTCACTGAAAGAGTGGTCAGGCACTGGAACAGGCTGCCCAGGGAAGGGGTGGAGTCACCATCCCTGGAAGTGTTCATGGCATGTGTAGATGTGGCGCTTGAGGACATGGTCTAGTGGGTAGGGTGGTGTTGGGTTGGTGGTTGGACTAGATGATCTTATAGGTCTTTTCCAACCTTCGTGATTCTGTGATTCTGTGAATTAAAACACTGGTTTCTTAGCAAAACCCTTTGTGATTATTAGTTTGCTGATATGCACAGATAATTAAATGGAGACAAAGACATGAATGTGGTTTTGTGATAGGTTTGCTCCTTTGTTACAAACCACAGCTTTTTGTTCATAGTATTACAGTATTTTTGAAAGACTGCAACACATTCTGTTCTCAGCACCCTTTACAACAGGTGTGTAGTATTTGACATATGCACACAACTTCAATAGCAGAGAGATGCTTAAATGAAGTTATTGATGTATGAAATTGGCTGCCTCCAGCTCTTACCCATATATACAAGAGACAGGGAATGCTTTCAGAATGGAAGATCTAAGGTATAGATCTGAATCACCTTGTGGGAGGAAGTTAGGAGCAACCAAGCTTTTGGAGAACGCTCAGTTTGTTTCTTGTTTTTTAAAGCAGAAAGCCAACCTGTGGAAGTTTTTCATTTTACACAATTAAGCACAGAGCACATTTGATGTTCTGATGCCCCTTTAAACCACTCTTCAGTTCTAAGGTATAATCAAGTAATGTATAAAACATATTTCTCTAACCTGTTCACAAAGACATCTAGTAACACAGGTTCTCTGTTTCCAAGCAATATCGAATACAGTTTACCCACTGTTCTTGAAAAAGCCTGTCTTTTACTATCATTTTAAGGCACTTGATGCAGACAGTTGCAATTGTTTATCTTATATTATTGCACCCAATATTTAGGTAGATAGTCTACATATCTCTGTACCTGATTCATAGGGATAGGAAAGTATTTACATATCTATGTCAATTTGTAATTCCGTCTTTAAAAGTGTAATATGCAAATGAGCAATTAGCAGAAAATCTGCATTTTTGACTCTATAGGACTGCTCTCAATCATCATTTGTGGATTAAATATATGCATTCATTCTCTGGAAACATCTATTTAAAATGCCTCACAGAAATAATGCTATGGAAAATATCCTTATTAGTAGTTTACTTTCCTGCTAATAGGCTAGATTATAGTATCTCGAGCAAAGTACTAGAATTACTTTGTTCTAGATATTTTAAAAAAGTACAAAGACATACAGATTTTTCACTGGTCCTTATCCTGTCTTCTGTATTTGTTTTTTAAAATACATTTATTTTTTTCCTAACAGAAATGTAGAATGTCTATGGGAGATTTTGACAGAAGTTGTATTTTCTCTCATAAATTCTGCTTACTGTTTTTTAATTTCCCACATAGGTGGCCTAAAGTGACTATTTAATATACTGGCTTTTAGTCACGTAGAATCACTTAGAAGTTCCGTGTAGAACGAAGTTCTACATGTAATACGTGTAATACTGTGTAATGTTTATTACAATAAAAATACTTATTTGTTAAACACATCATATCATACTAACTGGAAAATACTTAAAAAATACCCAAGAACAACAGTTTTCTCCCTCATGATGTTAGTCTCACATTTTGCATTTCCTTGTCATGTACTACCTGAGAATTTTTTTATACTTCTAATATATCCCATGTAGTTTTCAAAGAAAAAGTGCCAACTTTTAAAATAGGATCTACGTTAGTAGAAATAATAGGGTGAAATACCATTGCTTTTTTAGATAACAAAGCAGAGAAAATAAAGACTAGTTGTATATCCTTCTATACCTTGATGTGTTGGATTTGACCTCTACGTGCATATTCAGCCTTTGTAATCTGACCTAGTTTCCACCTTTTATGTGACTGTTTCTCAGGTCAGTCTTCAGGTTCTTCAGTCACTGAAGAACTCACAATTTAGCCAAATTGGTCTTCTATTGAACTGCTTCTCTTTCTTTTGCTTGAGAGTAATTTGTGTGGGTGCCCTTCATATTGTTCCTTTAAGAAACTGCCAACTTTCTGTAGCTGCAGCTATGAAAGAATGCTTCTGTCTAAATGCGAAAATGAATAGCCTGTCTGGTCCTTCTGCTCTCTGCAAGGAGAAAAACCTGTGGGAGCTCTCATTCAAATGTTGTTAGTACCTGGCTGTGACACTCCCTTGCCATACTTCAACAGTCTATTGTGTGGGGTCTGAGATACTGCTTGGTTTTGTGTAACTCTGTGTGCCACTCTGGGATTAATTTCCAAGAGTGCACACACTCTGATGTATGTTAGTAGCACATTGCTAGTACTGCCAATGTCTATGGCAAATTCCTGATTGTGGGATTCTATTTTCTAGAGTGATCCTTGCACATATTTATCTTTTATATATCCTTGTTTCCTCATGCAATCCTTGTTTACTTAGTAACAAACCTTGTTATTAACAAAGTTATTAGAAGTGATCCAATTTTCACCTTCTTGCTTCAATCAGTATGAAGTAATTTACAACTTCTGCATACCAATACAGACATCATTGAACAAAAAATTTCCAAGCATGCCCTAGATAGAATTTTATTAAAAAAATTGAACTTGGAAAAAAACCAAGGCTAGAGAGTGCTGAAATTCAAAGAAATACCAGAAAAATGGTTCAAAAATAAAGACACATGATACCTGTGCTATTTTGTATACAGACTAAGGTAGCTAAAAATGTTCAGAATATTTCAAGTGGAACTCATTGTATTTCCGTGGGCAGTAGCTCTTTTTTCTTCATTTTATTATAATGCAGTAATTTTCTGCTTAAAGACAAGACATTTCATGTAATTTACAGGAAATTCTACTGAACAATTTTACTGTATGATCAAAGGTTTGGGACTCAAGTAACGAGTACCCATAAGACTGGGCTGGGTCCTGGGAGACTATAGGGGCCTGACGGTTGCCTATGAGAAAGGCCAGAAGACTCAAACCAGCTCATGGAGAAACTGTGAAGTCTACTGGTTAGTTATGAGTAACGTCTTAACATCTTTGGACTAGCTTAGTGAAGACACCCATTCGCATGTGTGAGGCAGCTGGGAGACCAGGGGATCCAGTGGCAACTACTGTGTAGACCAGTTGCTTAAGGCTAGTTACTTGGAGGAATCCACAGTACATTTGTCATGCCTGTGCATTTCTATGCCACTGCAAAACTTGTACGTACTACTGTATATTCAGGAAACAGGGTTTATATCCCATATTTGACTGATGCTTTATACTGAGTCATACAACTGTAAAATGCCTTTCCACAAAACTACTAAAGAAAATATGTTTAAGAAAAAAACAGGGTTTAAAACATGAAACTTCAAACAAGAAGCTATAAAACGATGGACTAACTTTTGGTATAGAAGTTAAGATCAGGTATGTAACTGTATGAAACTGAGAATCCTTTCTTAAAAGGTTCATCAGGGAAATGAAATTACAGATACACTTTTCCTTTCTTTAAAGAGATGAGCTGCCAAAATTCTCATTTTTCTAAATAAAGCCAGTTTTAAGTGATCTCACAGAAGATGCTGGTAAGCCACATGGGCAGATGGCCTTTTTTGTTTGAAGAACCCAACTGAAGAGAAACAGCGTAGAACCCAAGTGCAGAAGAGAAACAGCATCATTTAAAGAGTTTTCTTTTGTACAGATAGCCAAGCAGAGACCATGTCTGCAATAGCAGATGCTGACCATCACATGTCCAGCAGACCTAGAAACTGGTTGGACTACACCTGAGCAAAAAGGAGTGTAGTGGTGACTTTAGTGTGGCACTGAGTTTGAGTTACAGGCCCCACTTCTCTGCATGGCCAGTGTTAACCTGAGCTCAGGATGATGCTTGCAGTTTTGATGTTTGCTATCCTTCACAGGCCCATTACAGTGATGACTTCCCCTCCCCTATTCCACTTAAAGACCTTTGTTGGTGTCAAGTCTCATTTTGCAGTATACTTAAGCAACATTCTCTCATGGTGACATTTCCAATTTCTGACCATTTCTTGTCTGATTATTGTGCTCTGGTATGTCCTTCTTTGGCAACATGTCTTTTTTACTTCTGTTCTCATACTCAACACTCTATTCTTATACCACTTCTTTTTAGGACTCTTCTGTACATTGTACATCGCATGATTTTCCCCTTTGGTCAATTTCTAAAGATACATTTCTTCTAGCTCCTCTTTCTACCACAAGTTCTGGCTCTCAAACATTATCTACAGCTCTATGTTTGGCTATATAACTTAATAAAAAAGAAAGTTGGAATTAACAACATTTGCCATTTTAAGACAAATTAATTCCCACATTTAGGAGTTATATGTATATATGAAATTCTCTAATGAAAATAACTAAACAAACTAGTCTGCTACTGAACATTATTTTAAGACGAGAAATATTGTCTAATTATTAATCAGAACTACAAAAAAGCTGACTGTACCACAGTACTTTGGTATTAAAAATATTGAAATTTTGCAGTGTCTGTGAGCAAGATTTAAAAATACAATCCATCAATTTCTTTCACTCAAAATATTAAGGAATAAGATACAATCTCTCCAAGTATGTTTATTCCTCATCTACTATTTATGAGGCCTACTTTCATGCCAACCAAAACTTCAGTATGATTGACCACACTTGATCCATGTTATGCATCTGCATTATCTTCCCAGGCTGTAGTCGTTAACAGGCATTTGGGCAGTGCCCTTAAAAACGTGCTTGAACCTTCGGTCAGCCCTGAAGTGGTCAAACAGTTAGACTAGATGATCCCTGTAGGTCCCTTCAACTGGAACTATTTTGTTCTACATTATGCAATGCTATTGGGCTGCTTTCAGACAGGAAAGAGTTAATTTTCCCCATAGTGTTGACAGCTGGCCTAGCGCTGCCAGGGAATGTTTCACTTCATGGTGCTTCATGCTCAGTTCACATCCGATATTCTGCGGGCAAAGGGGCCTGTAGGGTTCTTAAGACTTCTGCTGGGTCATTAGCTCTTTTGTTAGCTCTTGATGCGGTTGTTAGTGATGGGGCAGGTTCCTTTGCTAGTGGGTTGTGGGTCAGCTGGCCCTTGTCCCTGTTGGGCTCAACTCTTGCTGCTGGGGACCTGGCTGTGTGTCAGTCATGAAGGGTCACAGGGGAGCAGAGACTCACCTACAGCCCAGGGAGGACCCTACCCTGGAGCAGGGGGATGCCTGAAGGAGGCTGTGACCCCATGAGGGACCCACACTGGAGAAGGCTGCTCCTGAAGGACGGCACCCCATGGGATGGACCCACGCTGGAGCACGGGCAGAGTGTGAGGAGTTCTCCCGCTGAGGAGAAAGGAGTGGCAGACACAACCTGTGATGGACAGACCACAATGGCCATTCCCCGTCCCCCTGCATCTCTCCAGCAGAGGAGATGGAGAAAACTGGGAATAAAGCTAAGCTGTGAATGAAGGGAGGGGAAAAGATGTTTGAAGATTAGGTTTTATTTCTCATTACTCTGATTTGATTGGTAATAAATTAAACTGATTTCCCCAAGTCGAGTCTGTTTTGCCCATGACAGTAATGGGTGTGTGATCCCTCCCTGTCCTTGTCTCAAGCCACAAGTCTTTCATTAGTATTTTCTGTCACCTGCCCAGCTGAGGGGGGCAGTGACAGAGCAGCTTTGGTGGGCACCTGCCCTCCAGCCAAGGTCAACCCATCACAACAATCTACACCTGCTTCCTCCCCTCCGATGCCTCTTGATTACATCAGCTTATTTAATCTGAGGATCTATTGTGAACTGGGTATTGGAACTGGACCCCCTGAAACAAACTTGCAGATTTGATCAGGTCTTCTACAAAATAAGAGTGTGCTATTTGCTTGATTCAGCTTACAGTCTTGCTCCACAGTCAATTGTGTCAAAACAAAAGAGTGACAGTGCTCCATGACTTGAAGTGACTGAATGGAAAACATTTTATACCTTCAAATACTGAAAATCAGAAAGGTTTTATGCAGGTGCTGCTACTGAATTTGGAACTTTATCCTAAGAGTCACTGCAAAATAGGGTCAGAAACAGCCCCAAGACAGTGTCAGCTCTATGTCCAATACCAAAGCACTTTGTCATTCCTGAAAGACGATTTGCTAACCTACTGTTAATGATTCATTGATGGATTTAAACAATCTGCCAAGGAATCTAGAAATCTTAAAAATAAATCTGCCTTCTCAGTAACCTCTCCTAAACGCTTACATGAAAGTCTTCTTAATCTCTCTACTAGACCAGCTGTTTTGTGATTTGCAACTATTACAGTTTTCTCTGTGCGCCATAGAGAAAGAACAGATTAACCTGTTCCTTTTTTCAGCAGCTTTTAAGTATTTGAAAATTGTTATCATATCTTACTGTCATCCTCGTATCTTACCTTCTCAATATCAACGATTTCAAGTTTTTCCCTTGTCATAGATTTCTCTGGATTTCTGACAAAGCTTGCTGCTTTCTCATGGATTATCTGAAATCATTCTACCTCTTCTTGAAGCAAAGCACTCCAAAAATGAATGAAGTGCTTCAATTTAGTCATTATCATTGCTGAAGACTAGAAGGAAAAATACACATCTTACAAACTGTAGTCCCTCTTTGTACCCAACATAATACTCACCCTACTCACAAATGGTATTTTTTCCTAGTAAACCAGGAAGTAGCCATATGTCTAACTGAGATAAAATATGTTCTTCTGCAAAGAATAACTGAAACATATGGCAAAACAGAAAGAATTCTTTTTCAAAGCATGGTTTCAATATGCAAATATTTTTCATATTCAGGTACCTCAAGTGAAACACACCAAATAGTATTCAACATGCTTAACTCTCACTCAGCTTGTGATCTGCTATAGTCTATGGTTTAGTTTATTTTTGCAGAATTATCATTTAGTTGTTCCCCATCATACTGCCGTGTGGCTATTTTTTCCTACCTAAATTTGTAAGTTTTCATCCTTTCTTGTTATGTTGTATCTTATTTTTTCATAACATGATTACAACTTTAAAGGGCTATTTTGGATCATCTACCATTGCAGTTCCACAACACCAATTTTATTTCATTTGTTCACTTTTTAAGTCAATGTTTAAGGATGTTAATAAAAATCCTGAATAGTACTGGATACTGGACAGATGCATATAAAACTCCACTTGATACAGACTTCTGATGCTGAACCATTGATCACTACATCTGACTTGATTTTCCAGCTAGTTTTGTTTTCAGCCTAACATAAATTAATCTTGACCATCTTTCTCTGCTAGCTGATGAGACTGGCATATGGTACAGCATTGAAACCTTTATTAAAATCAAGATATCTAATATTTACTGTTTCTCTATCTATGAGGCCTGCTGTCCTCTCAGAAAGAAACCAAACTGATGTGACATAATTTCTTCATGACAAAGTTGTAAGTTACTCATCTTCTTGTTCCCCTTGTGTTGTTTATAGTTAAGTAGTTTGATTCCATTGTTCTATTTCTCTCCTTCAGTATTAGATACCTTCAGCTCTCACGTTTGGAATAAACAGCATTCAGCAGCCCATTGAGACTAGCTTCTTTAATGAAAGCTAATTAAAATTTGGCCTTTCCACTTATAGAATTAAAATTCTCTTGGTCTTTCTCCTACTTCTCTCATTGTACCAGACAGGTATTTCACATTTTCCAAATTTTCCCTCTTTAGTCATATCTTATTTCATGTCTTGTGCTTGAGAAAGCTGATAATCTTGATTTATAAGAAAACCAAGGCTCTACGCTGCTAGTAAGTTGAGGAAAATTCATTTCTATTCAAAGGCTTTAAACAGGGACTAAACCAGGAAGATAAATGGGCTGCATTCAAGAGGTCTCTTGAGGTAAAGGATAGGCAAGGCACATAATGATCTCCCTAAGGAAAATAAATACATTCTACAGTAAAATATGACTCACTGGCAATATTTACTATAGTAAACAAAATAAGGTTGTCACACAACTTAGCACATTTCTGGTCCAGTTTTAGCGTGTTCAAGTCAGCATTCTTCCACGGAGCGCAGAGGAGCATTTGGGAAGAAGCATGAACCAATTACTGCTCCCTATAGGCAGTGTGGGCCAAGGCCATACTGTGCTGGAGGAAAGAGAGTTTAGTTATATGGACATGGGCTGTGTGGCACCATGTGTTCCTGGGGATACAGAACTGTTGCTGGCTTGTTTTATATACTGGTATAGACTCAGCCCCTAACATCTGTCATTAATCAGTGGTTTCTGTTATTTTGATTACTTCAGGTGTTCTAGATTTTTCTGAGATTTTCTATGATTCTTTTCTACTGACCTGTTGCCATTTGACCTAGCTTCTGCTTTTGTTGTGCTTAAATCTTATATTTGAGGTCAAAGAAGAACTGATGCTTTATTTGGGCTGTTGCATTCTATACTCTGCATTGGAGGAGTGTGTAGATAGTACAATAGAATACTGTATTTACGGTGACACCTGTTTTCCTTTAGTCTTTTCTTAGACTTATCTCCCGTGAAATAATACATAGTAATTTTCAGAGCTACAGTCTGCTATTTGGAAACTGATGGTTTAATTTTGCTGTATTCCTTTCATTAAAACTCATATCTGAGTACACAAAATCCTTCACTATCACTAGCAGTGGTAGATGATTCAACTAGTTGCTCATTAGAAGCTTTGTTTTCTTAATCCTCTGGGTTAATTGTGTTTACTAGGCCCTAACCATGACAATTGTCTATGTTCTTGACCCCTTAAAAAACTATCCAGAAATTTCAGTATGTTTATCTGCCACTGTACGACAGACTCCAGACCAAGTATCCAAGAAAACTCCAAGCATCTCCTATATCTATCTGTCTATTCATGTAGTCATTACAGAAAGTACAATCATCCTGTTATGAGCGGATACAGCAGAGAATCAGTAGGATAATTTTATGTATGACTATAAAACAGTGCAGCTTCTTCATGAAGGACAAAGTGGGGTAAAAAGGAGGTGGTGTTTGCTTGGGCACTGAAAACAATGAAACCATCAGCCATACACATTTGGAGGAAATTATGTGAAGCGTAAGTGGAAGGTGCATTCTTAGGAATCAAGAATTTTACACATGAACAACAGCAAAACAGGAGCACATTAGTTTGGATTGCACTGACAGATATAAACACGCTTACTGAAGAGGCAGAAAGGAAGGCAGCCTCAGCATGCAAGAACTAATGAATTCTGTTCATTCAGAACCTAACTTACTGAAAGCTTCCAGCAGCTTGTGAATGCACGTTCTTATGCCCTGGAGCTCACTGTAACAGAAAGCAGTGAGACAGAGGTTGCAGTCCCGGATGAAAGAAAAATAAATTCAAATTAAAATGCAGTGGTGTAGGTGCTAAAGAGAAATTGTCTAAATCCAAGAGAAGAAGGAAGGTAAGGATCACAGACAATTCACGAAATCTCCACTGTGGTGGAAACAGCACATCTTACTGAGTATACAGCAAAATCCGTATGGTTTAAAAATATTTTTCATATAAAAGAAACATAAAAGCACATTATGTATGTATAATGAAGCATACAGTTGGAGGACAACTGCCCTAAATAAAACATAATTTCAAACCATAAGCAAGAAACAGCTAGAATAGGAAAAAAAGGAAAAAAAAAACAACCAAACAAAAAAAAACCAAAAAAACCCCACCAAAACCAAAAACCCCCCCACAACACACCCAAAAAACTGAAACATGAAAAGGAAAGGAGTCTGATCCATATATCTCAGTTAACCTCTAAAATAATGTATGCTGCCTGCTTGAAGCATTAACTCTTCAGCACAGAGATCTCTGTCTCTGCATGTCTAAAAAACTCAGAAATTACATCAATAAGTTACACTTTCTTGTTTTAAAATGATTGTCGATGCTGTGATGCAATTTTGCAGCTCTTGAACTGGAAAAAATACTATTTTTAAAGTTGTAGTTATTTTCCACAACAGATCTGCGAAAATGACTGGCCTAGAATTTAATTATTTTACAGGAATATTCGCTGTAAGATTATGTATTAGTTATAACATTGCTTAGTATTCTCTTTGTTAATGTACAAATCTTATAAATTAAGTACTGCCAAACCTCAGAGTGGTTACTTTGGTTCTCAGTCAAAATTCAGCAGAGATTGTGATATGGTGCTCAACTACCAAGTTCATGATTAAAACAAAACATTTTGTTGGAGAACAGAAGGCTCTGGGGAGACCTTATAGCAATTTCCAGTACCTAAAGGGGATACAAGAAAGTTGTGGGGGACTTTTACAAGGGACTTTTTAGTGACAGGACAAGGGGTAATGGGTTTAAATGGAAAGCAGGGAGATTTAGATTGGGTATCAGGAAGAAGTTCTTCCCAGAGAGAGTGATGACGCACTGGAACAGGTTGCCCAGAGAATCTGTGGATGCCCCATCCCTGGAAGTGTTCAAGGCCAGGCTGGATGAGGCTTTGAGCAACCTGGTCTAGTGGAAGGTGTCCCTGCCCATGGCAGGGAGGTTGGAACTAGATGGTCTTTAAGGTCCCTTCCAACTCAAACCATCCTGTGATTCTGTGATTTCACAATATAACTGCTAGTATATTAAAAAACATCATGGATCGTAAAATCACACCCATGGAAATGTAAAAGAACATACACAAAAAAATATAGGTGCCGCATTTTTTTTCTAAATGTACCAGTTAAACCAGTCTATCTGATTCATGCTGAAGGTAGCAAATGGAACATACGAATTTCTTTTTTCCTCAGAACCTGAATGATAGCATTCAAACCCAGCACAACTGCCTATACAGTTAAATTTTTGGAATGGTCCCTGTCACAGATTTGGTCTAAGCCATCTATTAGTCTCCCTAAGAACTGTAGATCTGGATACAGTTCTGGAGCTTGCAGAAGGGACTAGTCCCAGTAGGTGGTCTGCATGCAACTCTAGTGTTTGGGGGAGCAAGACAAGTTAAAGTATGGACAGAGAGTGTTTCATGTCAGTTTGCCTTTAAGCCAATATTCCTAGTTGAATTTAATTTACTAAAAAGGTAATACCTTACGTCTGCCATAATAACTGCCTGACAGAAAGGAATGCTGAAACTCTTTAATATGCATAGGAAGCCTACTGATATTGTTCTTAAAGTATATGTAAGAAAGAATAAACAAGTATTTTACTACTGTAAGTATATGTTATGACTAGAAGCTTTAAGTGATGTTTTATATAACATCAAAGCTGCCTATGTTAATAAAGTATAAGACATGATACTTCACTGCCTGTTAGTTTTTTACATATTTCAGCAACGCAACCCTCCTAGCTGTCCAAATGTTATTTGGTAAAATGGAGCTAACCAATTAAAAGGGCAGCAGAGAAGAGAGTGTGAATTTTAAGAGTGTCACTGTATAGTTTTGTTTTCTTTCCACAGTACACACAATCAGCCCCTTTAATTCTAAAGCTGCAGAGGTGGGGGTGGAGAGGAGGGGAATATTTCTTGACCCTAATGTTCATTACTGCTATTTCTGCAATATTACTGTTCATTTTCCGCATGCTAAAGGAATAGGATTAAAGGAATACCCTCATAGTATAAAGTAGTCTAATACGATTGGACTAATAATCTGATTACAGAATGCGCTGTGCACTGCTCAAGACACACACACTGGATACAGCATGCATGCAAACATGCACATACTTGCATATCATCGACAGAAAAACTGTGTCAAAGTACTTCCAACAGCCTTTATTGACAGTCCTATCTATTACTGCTATATTCTTATTACCCCCTAAAAATTCTTAAGAGTCTGATAAAAATACCACACTGCCCATTGGATAAAGAAAAACAAGACCCGGATTAATTCCAACTAATTTTAGGATTGTAACACCGACATATAGATTACAAGCATACACTTTTCAACACTGAAGTGGGCAAAATGTTAAAAGGACCTGAGCCAACCTTGGCTTCCTATAAAAAGCTCCAACCACCAAAACAAAGTTCGAGGAAAGACATAATATTTATTTACGCTGATGTCAGCAAAAATCAGACAAATTTTTCTCACAAGAAAAACACACTTTCCTAATAGCCTACTTACTAAGTATGCAACCTGTTTGGGCATTAAATAAAATAACAGCAGGAAAGGCTGTGGCAAATTCCAAATGTATAATATATGCAAAAGTTTTGGTCAGCCTATTAACATCTGCAGTGTTGATATAACTGGTATCTGGACATCTTTAACTAAATCATTGCATCTCTAACACCTGAATTTTATGATATTGTTTTAAATGGAAAAAGATTTGGGATTGGATTTTATTTTGTCTCTTCATGATGTATTGAGGAATTCATAAGTTCTTCCTTTCTTCCAACTTAACATTAAAGGTGAAATCACAGGCAGACTCAAGTGACACTTGGAAATTATGGTATCACAGGAGACAAGACAATGAAAGTCAGAGAACAGAAAGAAAAATTGTTTGCCTTTTGACATCAGGAGAGCTGGTGATTTTTGAAGAATCCTAACACTACTTATTAGCTGACATATGCTAGACAACGTGTCATTTAACACGTATTAAGTAATTAAGATAAACACCAGGGAGCTTTGGCTTCAATAAGATTACTTAAAAGGTTAAAGTCTTTCTCAGTGGAGTCAAAACTTCCAATAAAACCATCTTTGTTTGGATAAAAAACCCTCCCGCAATTCAAACTCTTACATAATATAAATAATTGTCTAAGACTGATTTACAGTTTTATTAAAGTAACATCTTATTTCAGCTGGAAAACTTGAAAAGAGAAAAAGGCCTTTAAAATTAATAATGCAGAGTCTAATCCAGATTATGTATTAGAAATCTTAACTGGTTTAGTTTGTTGAAATAGAAAAGAATGCAAAAAGATTACAAATCCAAAATCTTGAGATACATTCAACCCAAATGCCAAGAAAAAAATAAATAGGGAAGTTTTAGTTTTGGCTATTCATTCTACTTTCTTAATTTGTAGTCTATTTTTATACTTTTATTTAGGTGTTCAATTGTTTATAAACTTCTAACATCTTAATATAGCCAAAATAGGAATAACAATGCACACCAAATGTACAGCAATGTCAAAACAAAAACAACAACAACAAAACAAACAAACAAAAAATCCAAGAAATTAGTTGTATATGAATCTGGGAATTGGAGGAAGTTAGGCAACAGTTTCTACGTTAGTGAACAACTGTCACTAAGAGACAATTAATCATAGGTAATTTAGTCCCAAGCAAAACCTGATTTTGCCACCTGGCCTTTTGTAGGTCAGGCACCTGGTAGTTAGAAAAAGTAACCTAGACTGAACCCAAAATGTAACAAGACAATGAGCAGCAGTCACTGTGATTTCTTAATCAAGACTGAAAGAGATAAAGAAAATAGTATAATAGCTCAAAGAAGCAAAACAACTGCTGAATTAAGTGAAAATACAAGCAGCAAGGAACTTGGAAAATTACAGAAAATGACTGGAACAGCCAATCTGTGAACACTCAGAATGAAGAAAAGCTGAATTTACTTCTGAGTTACATCTTTTCCAAGTCCTCCATACTCTCATAACATTTAGAGAACAGGTGTAAGGTCTTGTTAACAGGGGTTATACATCACTGTTGAATCTTGCATTGTGATATATGCAGTCAGTAAACCTTGTGTTTACTTTATGTTGAGTTATGGATGGTCCTTTGGTTGCTCTGCTCACCTACCCAATCCTCAGAGTGACATTTTGGACAATGGATTCGACGGGCAAGGATGGGTTTAAAGGTTGAGTGAACCAAGTAAGCTTTTTGGATTGGAAGACTGAGACCTTCCAGTTCTCACTGATCTCAAAACTATCTAATGGGGCCTGTAAGGCAATTCTGTATGGTTAATATGGTATATCCATCAAAAATAACACTCTTTGCCTAGGAAGGAGTACACCAAAAACATCAATTTATGTGAATTCTTATTTCAGAACTTTCTGTCCGTAACAATTTTCATTCACACTTGATTCCTAGGATTAGATGAAACGCTCTTTTGAAAAAGAATACCAAGTTATGATCTTGGTACTTAAAAAAAGGACAGCTACTATAATCCAACCTTTCTCAGACATAATTGGCCATTAACAGTCATTGACAATATCTCGAGCATTTACATGCAATCACCTTCCCATCAACATACACAGGAGCTTGGATTTTAATTCCAATCAATCATGTAATTTTTAAATGAAAATTAGATGTTGAACCCTTGAGTTTTGCTTAAACTCCAAGTCTTTTCCTATCTACTTAATTTCCTATAAGTTTAGTTTACTTCTCAGAGCATAACTTTGCTTATAAGAATATGTATAACCTCTACATGCCATACTGTGCACTGAAGACTTTTCAAAGCTTACTTCTTTTCATCTTCCACTGCTATTTACCCTCCCTTACAATTTCTGTTATTTGAGTCCACTGGGCAATCTTACTCCTTGCAGGCAGTATAAATGGGCCCAAATAACAGGAATTGCCACCCAGCACAGCTGCTATACACAAGAGACAGCTCACAGCTCTAAAGGGTAAGCTCTTCTGGCACTTTATTTTTCTATCATGCAAGATAGAAAGATGCAGACAGGTCAGTGTTTTCTGTAAAGCCTGTTTTGCAGAAAGTATGTTTTTTCAGGGAAAACCTTGGGGCAGATGCTCTTGGGCTACTGTATATCAATTCCATTTTAAGTCTTGTAATATTTTTTGTTTCAGCATTCCCATGAAGACAGTTAAGGTGCACCTTGGCCAGGTTTTCTAAAACCTCTGTCAAAACAGGAACTTCTGTTGAGTTCTTTTAAAATTTTGAGCCGCAGGCTCAAATTATTGATACAGCTAATTAGGCTATGACCGTATGTCCTTGTAGTAATGGACTACATGGGTCCCAAGTATGAGACCATCAAAACTATGGTTATAGAAGAAAGGACTAAGACCAAAAAAGCAGGCCCTGGGATGAACAATTCTCAAGGACAGAAAAGCCTGAGAGTATGTGGAGTAAAAATACCTACTTCCACCACTCCTCAATTTAGTTGTTGAATATACAACAGCCCTGCAATCCAAGATGAGAGAAACAGAGTAGAAAACCTCTTCTCTCCATTCATAACTATGGTCTGCACAACAAAGACTTGAG
>NW_010246279.1:16860-20426 GCF_000690775.1 Eurypyga helias
CAAAAGAGTTTAAATAAACAGAAAGAACTTACACCTTGGAGTTTCTTTTCACCCCTAGAAAGGGCTATTCTCTTTTCTCTCCACACCACCCTCGCACCCTCCACCCCCCTTATTTTTTTGGTTCTGGTTAACTGATTCACCATGTTTCTCTCACAGCTAACTATTAAAAATATGTTTTCCATGAATTAAGTAACATATATGCAGTTTCTGGGTAGATAAGAAGTGGAATCAATTGGAACCAGCTCGAACTCATAGTATCATTGCAGCCAAATTTCCTGTTTGAGTCACAGAGCAAGACCACTACTGAATCCAGAAATTACAGTGCAAAATGTTACAGCAAAATGAACAACACTTTTTTTCCTTTTCAGACGAAAGCCTCAGCTAGTCCGAACATTTGCTGTTGTAAAAAACACACTGCTTTTGCGCAATGGCTATAACCATCCACAGGGCCCAGAGAGAGCCCCAGCAATAAAAGACAGATATATCTTCTTTGATACCTGAAGATACTTTTGTAGAAATATTTAATTACCTACAGTCACTGTTACCTAACTTTTTAGTACTCTCAATTTTGCTAGCACAGTGATGAAACTAGAATTAGAAATTACAAAGGTACAACTTTAAACACATCAGATGAACTAAAAAAGCTGCTCAACTAAAAGCCTATGCACAGACCTAGCACCAAATGCAAATCCTTTATTCTCCACTAAATGCAGAAAAGAAGTATCTATTTGTAATGGAAACAAACATTTCTGAATTACTGCTAACCTACTGAAGTCATGCCAAAGAAGAAAAACCTGGACTAGTATATAAAAGAATACCCACATATTTACAGGTTCCATTGAGGAAGGAATTTTCTATGTCAACTAAGCAGTGTGTGG
This sequence comes from Eurypyga helias, assembly GCF_000690775.1. NCBI lineage: Eukaryota > Metazoa > Chordata > Aves > Eurypygiformes > Eurypygidae > Eurypyga > Eurypyga helias. The sequence continues at coordinate 17,739 of NW_010246279.1, forward strand.
GAAAGAACTGTATTTGTTTTACCATGGTTGTGATCAGAAATACTTTGTTGACATTTACAGAGTTTAACATGCAAACAGAAAAATTAAAAAAAAAACCCCAACAATGGAATCAGTTTTACAATCATATTCTTTCAGAAACAAGATGCAACATAAGTCATGTTTATCATAGGGAAAATATTCCATGGAGTTCTATTTATCTCCTACTTTTTTTGTTATTTTAGTCATCAGTGTGGAGTCTGAAATCTCCCACTTATCCCTGAAATACATAAGAACTGGCATCATTGAGGAAATATTTTCTACCTTGTTTTCTTGTTGAAGTGACCACAAAATTTGGAAATAAATTAATCTGCCCAACAAAATACTATAAGCCTATCTAGATGATGACTAAGCCTAATAAAACGTTCCTTTGTGTTTCCTAATATTTGCAATTTTATAATATTTCAATTAGAATTTTTAGAAATACTCTAGGAAGAGATTAAGGAGCCCTTGTAATTGCAGCAATTTAGGACACAGTGATTTTATCTCAGACCTAAAAATTCTATATGTAGAATAGTATCCCTATATTATGCTTTATTTAATAGGAAAAATTTATCAAACAAATTAGCAGTTTGACAGTGCTGAGAGCGAGAAATATTGCTTCCTCACTCTTTGCCTGTTCCTCTTGCTTTTGATTCAGTTTCTTCCTTCCTACCCCCACTAATGCTGTTTTCCCACCCTGTCGCACTGTCCAGGATGTCCATCCACATGAACTCAAGATTTCTGGTTTTCTCAAAATGGTTTTCTGACAAATCAGTGAGCTGGCTATGCAAGGTAAGGCACACATATTCGTGGCCAAAAGTGGGGAAAGAGAAAGAAGATAGGTGATTTCCCATTCTGCCCTGGAAAGTTGTAAATGTGTCTACATCTATTACATCTAACCATGTCTTTTTAACATATTTTGAAAAGGAAATACACTGTTAATTCACTGACTCATAGCCTGTATCAAAGTTTCAGGATCTATTAAAATCTGCAGGAAAGAGAAATAAAGGCAAAAGATTTTCTGTTCAACAAGAATAAGAAAGGCAAATCTGAAGAGATGGAGAAATCTGTAGTTGGAACAAGAAATCCTGAAAGTACTATATGGAACTAGAGGACAGCAAAACATAGCCAACTGCCAAGTAAAATACATGCCAGAAATGTCACTGTAACTTGCCCATTTGGAATAAGGAAGTAATGTTCCGCCTCTAATGAGTCTGAGTGAGCTGAGCTTTGAGTCGATTGTGTGCTCCCTATGAGACAGTACTTTCAGAATGACAAATCAGGATTCACCTCACTTTACCAGATCCCTACAGCTGAGCTCTATAGGGTTCCTGTATGCTCAAGGAAAAGGAACAGGCTCTTACAGAATGTGACTCATCTTACCTGTTTTAAATAAAGAATAAGACAAATTTATCTGAGAAGTACCTATGTCTTCAGTGACTATGAACAAGGAGTCTACGCAGGATGCAGTAAGTAACCACACTTAGAAGAATTGCAATCTCAGTAGCAAGTGGGAAGGAATTGAGAGAAAAACAGCAAAATATCAGAAAAAATATAGAGAGAAAGTAACCAAGCTGCATCATCACAGACAACTGCAAACCCCTTCTTGGGGCATATCTATGCAGACTGACACTCATGTGCAAGCATGACACCCAGCCTTTTTTCAAGAGACCCCACTCTTCCCTGCCCCAGACAGCATAAAAAGTAATCACATAGTCACAGAACGGTTTGGGTTGGAAAGAACCTTAAAGATTGTCTAGTTCCAACCCCCCTGCCATGGGAAAAGACACCCTCCACTAGGTCAGGCTGCTCAAAGTCCCATCCAGCCTGGCCTTGAACACTTCCAGGGATGGGGCATCCACAGCTTCTCTGGGCAACCTGTTCCAGTGCCTCACCACCCTATTTTTTCCTGATATCCAATCTAAACCTACCTGCTTTGAATTTAAACCCATTACACTTTGTCCTGTCATGAAAGGCATTCAACATAAGTCCCTCTCCAGCTTTCTTGTAGGCCCCTTGAGGTACTGGAAGGTAGGTACTATAAGGTGTCCCCGAAGTCTTCTCTTTTTCAGGCTGAACCAACCCAACTCTCCCAGCCTGTCCCCATGGCAGAGGTGCTCCAGCCCTTGGAGCATCTCCGTGGCCTCCTCTGGACTCTCTCTAACAGTTCCATGTCCTTCTGATGTTGGGGGCCCCAGAGCTGGATGCAGAACTGCAGGTTGGGTCTCATGAGAGCACAGTAGAGGGGGAGAATCACCTCCCTCGACCTGCTGGCCACACTTCTCCTGATACAGCCCAGGATACGGTTGGCTTTCTGGGCTGCCAGCGCACACTGCCGGCTAATGCTGAGCTTTTCATCTCCCAGTACCCCCAAGTCCTTCTCCTCAGGACTGCTCTCCACTCAGCCTGTCCTTGTGCTTGGGATTGCCCTGACTCAGGTGCAGGACCTTGCACTTGGCCTTGTTGAACTCCATGAGGTTGGCAGTGAAATCCCCTCCCTCCAGCCTCTCCAGGTCCCTATGGATGGCATCCCTTCCCTCCAGTGTGTCAACCACGCCACACAGCTGGGTGTCATCAACAAACTTGCTGAGGGTGCACTCGATCTCACTGTCCATGTCACTGACAAACGTGTTAAACAGTACCGACCCCAATACTGACCCCTCAGGAACG